>NW_003315679.1:0-10062 GCF_000151355.1 Fusarium vanettenii 77-13-4 | reverse complement strand
GGCTTACTATTTTTCTATATACTAAGGGTACCTAAGTTCTAATCTAAGACCTTAGAGTATTTAATTAATTACCTTATATATATATAATCTATTAGGGTTATCTATTTTAGCTAAACCCTTAATCTCCTAAAAGAAAAATAAGAATATCTATACTTAATTAGAAGGTATATTAATAAGGGCTACCTCGGCGAATAATAATACTAGCTAAAGGTAATATACTAATAATATATTAACCTCTTAAGGAAAAAACTAATAAATAACTTATAGTTACTAAGAATATAAAAGGCCCTTATAGATATTAGTAATAAATATAACTATATTATAATTAATAAAGATATTATAGATATTACTTAGTATTATATTATAGTAGCGGAGTATAAGAATCTCTATATTCCTCGCTAAAAGCCTACCCCCGAGGTAAATAAATATAATAAGATACTTAAGTATCTAATTAATTAATTCTATATATATAGAGAGTACCTAGCTATCTAGCGCCGTATTAGGCCACTTATTTCCCTTATACTATTAGGCTCTTAGCTCTAGTTAATTCTAGATATAGGCTATAGCCTAAGTCCTTATACTCTCGCTAATAACTTAATATAGGCTCTTAAGGAAAAAATAGCCTAAAGTCTCCTCTTAGGTATTATCTTAGATAAAGTCCTATAGAATAGGTAATAAGAAAGCTAACTAATTATCTAGTAATAAATAATCTTATTAAAAGAGAAAATCTTAGAATAAGGTAAGCTAGGTAATATTAATAATAGATTACTATAAGGTAGATAGGTTTTAGAGTAATAGGTAGATTCCCTTATAAATAATATTAAGGCTATCCTATATTAGAGAGCTAAGAGATATAAAGTTAGCCTTTATAGTAATTCTATAGCTATAAAGCCGAAAAATAAATTATATTAAAATAGCTTTTAACTCTAATATATTATTAAATATATATTATAATATATAATACTTAATAAGCTTAAGGATATTAAGGGTAGATTCCTATATAGCTATAGTGCTTAGATTATTAGCTACTTTTTAATTAATTTCCTTATATTTAATTAAATAGGCTTCTATAAGGATAAAAAATCGCGAGATTAATATAATTATAGAGAGCTATAAAATAAATATATTAAAGCTATATTATATATTATTAGGGGTAATACTAAGGATAATAAGAAAAAAGACTATAAGATAATTATATTTAGTATCTTTAATATATTAATAAAATAGAGATATAAAGAACCTAAGAGTTATTTCCTTAAGCTAATTAAATATCTTAATAACTTATTAATTAGATAGATCCCCTTAGGATTACTTCTAATAGTCTTCTATATTATTGGAAATCTCTATTAAGCTATTATATACCTTCTTTTACTTATTATTAACCTTAAATAATAATTATTTAATAAGGTTATTAAGCTTAAGGCAGCGTAGAGTATAGAGCATAAATTACTTAATTACCTAAGTATATCTCTATTTAGTCTCTTATTTATAGTTATAGCTAAAAGGCTTTTAATTAGCTATATTAGTATTAAATTAATTAACTTTAAACTAGGCTATATATAGAATCTCTTATTAATAAAATAGGCCCTATGCCTCTTAGATTAATTAGTTAAGTACCTATAATATAAAGATAAAGCTAAGGTTATTAATATTATCTAATATAATAGAGCTTAGATTAATAATAAGGGAAATTAATCCTTATAGAAAGACCTTTTAATTAATAAAATTATAGAGGTAATTAATTAAGTTAAGCTAATCTAGCTATAACTATAGCTATATAAATTAGTCTAACTACTCTATAAGGCTAACTTCTTTCTAATAAATAGAGAGGGCCTAGGCCTAGAATACTATAAAGAGATCTATCTAATTAGATAGCTTTATAATAAATTACTATATATCGACCTTAAAATATTTATTATAGTAACTTTTCTAGAAGAGCCGCTAATAAAATACTCTAGAATATTATAGCTAAGAAGAAAATAGCGATATAATAATTTAAGCTATGGCCTTAAGTAGCCTTCCGGCCTAGCCCCTTTAATTAGACTATTAATATACTAAGCATAGATATTAGTAGAGTTCTATAAGGCTATAATAGACTTAATAATAGTTAGCGCTAAATATATACTTAAAGCTATTTTTTCTTAGTTCTCTAAGCTTAGGGATTAAAAGCCTAAGGGGAATAAAATAAGGCAATTAATTAAGGCCTTTAATATTTTAAATATAATTAAATAATTATACCTATTTTATTACTAACTTAACCTCTACTTATATAATATTATAAGGAAGATATTTTAGGTACTATTAGATCTAATCACTAAGAATAATAACTTAATATATTTTATAGGTAAGAAATAAGATAATTAAGATATAAATAAAATACTCTATTTTAGGGGAATAAAAAGAGGTCTTAGAAAAGATTAAGGGTTAGAGTAAGATAATAGCTCTTAAATACTAAGTAAATCTTAACCCTAAGTTAAATAACCCTTACCCTAAGTAGAATATAATTAATAATTAATCTAAATAGGCTAAGATAAAATAGGCATAGATTAAGTAAGGGTAAATTACTTTAAAATATCTTAAATCTTAGGGTTAAATTAATATCTTAATAATAAAATATCTTATTAATATTTTATTAGCTAGGATTAATTAATTATATAGTCTTTTATCTCCTTACTAAGTTTTAAGTTTATGCAATAATAGGAACCTTATTTTCTAGAAACCTAAGGTTAATAGTAAAAAAAACCTAGGCTTTATAGGTGAGGTAATAGCGCCGCGCTAAACGCCTATATAAAAAAACCTGGGGTTAGCTAACCCCTGATTATAATAGATGGTAGGGTCGTCGGCTATGACGATACGTACTCGGCGTCGCATAGGGAGCCTTCGGGGACACGAGCAGAGAGATCAATAGGTAACAAGGGAAGAGACACCAACTCAAACCCAGGTTCAGAACCAGATTCGGGGTCAAAAACCACTAGGCTATCGCGTATATCTAATACAGAAAACTCGATAATAGGCGGCGACTCTTAGAATCCTTTATCCTACTAGACAGTCAGTTACACCCTTACATCTTCCTCTAGCATCAACGGAGGTATTATCTCGGCAAGTCTAGGGCTTTAACGTCTCTACTATTCTATCGGCCGAGTCTATTCTATCGGCCGAATCGATAGTTCCGATGACGATAATAACGCTTCCATTCGCAGATCCATCTCGACAACCACTATATATGCCATAGCTATAAAGCCTATTCTATTTAGCGAGATTATTAGCGAAGTTAGCCGCTTAATAAGCCTTAGGCCCTATTAGGATAGCAGCAATAGTCTATCGGCCAGGTCTAAGGTAGTATCATCCTAGTTCGCAGTATCCGGCTAATCTAGGGTAATAGATCCAAGCATTAAATCGCCACTTCACAGAGAGAATATAGATAATAATTAGGAAAGGGGAAACTAGAAAGAGGTATAGCTTTAGCAGCCGAGTCTAAGTTAAGGATATACCTATAATAATAGCATACGAGCTAGGTATTAGCAATAAGGGGTTATTAACTAGATAAATATTTAGGTCATAAGAATATTCTTAAATATATTATACTTAGTTTTATTAAAGGTTTCAGAGGCAATATTATCTCACACGCTCGCGCATGCGATCTCTTCTCTCCTGAGCTAAGAGTGCACAGGGAGCCAAGCCATTATTTATAATATATAATAATACGAGAGGAATAAATTCCCTAGTCCATAGTATCCAAGACCTTATTACTACTACCGGTTCTTATTTCTTCCTTATTTTTTTATTTATTTATTTATTTATTTTAATATAAATAGTAATTACTTCCCGCTAGCCTTTCTACCTTATATTTTCTTTCTTTTTCTTATTCTCTAAGCCCCTATATTTTATAAGGGGGCATAGCTAGCTTATAAGGTAATTAGTACTAACTAGGGTTTATTTCCTCGGTAAGGGAAAGAATAAGCAATAGCGGTTATAGAATCCGAAATACAAATAGAGGTCAGGTTAGCTATTCTTACGGATTTTAGCATGATTCTCTTAGAACAGCTTTAGTCGGCGAAGGCCTAGAAGAACATAGGGTAATAAGGCAATATTATTATCTAAGATCAGCAAAAATATATAATAATAATATTATAACACTTTATAGATACGGCAAATTTAGTTATAAATATTATATATAATTTAGAGATAATATTCTTTATTATAACCTAGATATTAATAGATTAATCCATAGGCGAGATATTAAGATAGATATAGGGGTAATAAGTCGCTATATCTTTCTATTAGAGATCTAACCTAATAATATAATATCAGGGGATATAAGATATACCCTAATAGGGATATTATAACGCCTAAGGCTTTATTATATTAATCCGTAGAAACTAAGCAGGGATATTATAACGCCTAAGATATAATTCTATTAGGTAGTCTCTTCTTTAGGAACAAGGGTAACTATATATCATATATATATCATAGATACCATATATATATACCCTCTAGGACGCTTAGGCCAACCTGCTATTATTAACCCCAGATTTTACGCCTTTAATTAGCTATAAAATACATTCAAATAATAAAAGGATATAGATCTTAATTACACCTAATATAATACGATTATTACTATTTATTAATCTAAATTTTATTGCCTAAATTTATATAGTTAATTTATTGCGAATTTTTATCTTACTCTTTAGCTAACCTAAGAATTTTCACAAAGACTTAAACGACGGCCTTAACCCCAACCCTAGAGACCACACTGATATTGCCATATTATTCGCAACACTGGATGCAGATCAGCCTCCGACTGAATCACGGTGTTCCCACGAATACAAATCTTCTACACTCATGGGAACAGATAATGATCATTCTTGGCCTTAAGGGCTATGGCTACTGTTAACTATAATTGCTCGAGTGAGAGTCGGCGTCCGAGGAGCTGTCGTCTTGCGGCGACATGCCTAGCTCCCGCGGTTCGTCGTTTTCCGGCGGCAATTCCTGTCCTGTGAGGTCTCCCCGCACCGAAATCCGGCACAGACGTTGCTGCCTGAGGCCGCTTCCAAAGAATCTTCCACAGCTGCTTCACTAAGTTAAGTCGGGGGTTGCGAACCCCCCCTGCTTCGTGACCCCCCCTGGTCAATGGATTAATTCGGTTGGCAGTTAAACCTCGATATTTTGTCTCTCCGATCGAAGCCAATCGGTATACCTTACCTTGGCTCCAGAGACCGGGGGGGTCACGAAGCAGGGGGGGTTCGCAACCCCCTGACTTAACTTACCAACACTTCTGCAACGTCTCAGCCGGCATTTGAGCAAGCAACCTGATTAGCATCCCAGTCAACGCCGATGCGAGGGATGTAAGAACTACGCAGCTCCATCCAAAGACACGCATGTCGATCGCCATGGTATGGAGTGCAGACCCATCAGGGACTGACTGCGCCGCATGCCGACCGCGATCTCAGAGCCGGTGATGTGTTCGCATGACACGGTCCCCTTCATCATTCCACAAGAGGTAAGCACACACCTCCCATACTCCGACTCATCTAACGAATGCACAGATAGCTTTTGAACGTAGTACCCCGAATCTCTTCGCCTCTCGTTCGTCTTCCACCCGAGTTGCCCCTTAACCTCTTCTCCTACGTCACTAATCCCATTCGCTGCCTAGTAATAAGTTAACTAAATTCTATGAGCTAGGTAAATTTCCTAAGAATAGAACCTATAAGATAATAAAAAACTTTAGCGGTATTATTACGAGCCCCCTTAGCGGCGCGATATTTACGTGGACGATAGGTTTAATAGCGCACCCTATGAAGGCTATTATAGTAGCTGGCGTAGACATGATGGCAACTAGTGCGAATGCGATAGCAACGGGTGTAGGTGTGAAAGCAACGGAAAACTCAGGCGACACTATAGATATGGAAAATAGTGCATTGGTAGTGGCTCCTTGAGTTTGGTCTATTATCTCACTGGTTCTTGTTTTTATCACGTAGGAGGTATGGGGGTGTTTGGGCTTGACGACACGGCCCTGAGAAAGTCGAAGATGATTGACGGTTTCTCGACTACAAGACAACAGCATCTACTTTTTAAGTGCCTTGTCTTTGATCCATAAAGACGCCAAGAAGGCTGCTGCTAGGAATGCCGCCGTGGGCACAGTGGCACTCAGAGTTCCTATCCGATATAGTGACCGCACCAGATCTGCAATATCAGGTGGCAGCTCGTTGATATAGTTGAGGCTCTGCCGAACCTTCTTCTCTATCTCGCTGGCGCCGTCGTGATCGCCTCCGAGACTCGCCTCCAGAAGGGATCGGATGACCTGTTGTTGGACTGCAGATGTTACGCTTATCCCTATGCTCGACCCTAGAGAACGGAAAAGATAGGAGCAAGCAACTGCGACAGCCGTGTCCTCTGTAGCGGCATTGGAGAGAAGTCCCACTAGCGTCGTGGTGATGCCTGGGTGGCAATACAAGTTAGTATCCATGAGAGTGTGTCTAGATTATCTCCCTTACCGGATCCAATCCCAAAAGCCGCCATGACGAGGCCGACGACAATACCGACAGTTGATTTTTGCCAGACAGATAAGGCCAGAGGAATTATCGAAGAGAGCAGCAGCCCGAAGCTCAAGACGGTCGGCAAGTAGAATCTGCCATAGTGTCTGATCATCCACCCGCCAGCCACGGAGGAAACTATGACGGCCACAGTCGCCGGGGTCATCAGAGTGCCGCTCCGTGCAGCGCTGATTCTCTGGACAGCCTGGAAATACAGCGGGATATAGAGGAAGATGGCCATCTGACCAGCCATTCCGAAAAAGTTGGTTAGGTAGCAGAAGAAGAGGTTGGGGTCGAAAATGACATGTCCCGGAGCGAATGGGTGGCTGGCAATCCTGACCTCGACATAGATAAAAGCTGCGAAGAACACTGGCGTAAGAGACAGTGGGATAACCGATAAGAGGTTTGACCAGCCTAGGTTGGAACCTGCATCGAGTCCGGAAAGGAGAGACACCCCGGCGAGGGCCAGGGTGAGGGCGCCGAGGAAATCTATCTGTCGAACCTTTTGAAGCCAGTAGTGGCTTGACCTGCTGGGGACATGGAGAAAAAAGTAGACAAGAGCCCATGCTACAAGGCACATGGGAACTTGTACGAGAAAGGACCTGGAAAAGCCGGTTAGTTTATGACATCTGGTGAGAACTTGAACCTGTACCATCGCCATCCAATCGAGTCAGCAAGCAACCCGCCTAGCGGAGCACCCAGAGACGTGCCAATTCCCCAGATAACGTTGATGTATCCTTGATAGATACCGCGATCTCTCAGAGGGACCAGGTCGCTCAGCAGGATAGATACCACGGCATTGACTCCGCCACCACCGACGCCGGCGACAGCTCGTGCAATGCACAGCTGGGCCATGTCATGAGCCAGGCCGCATCCTAGACATCCAAGTCCAAAGACGCTGTAAGCGAACAAGAGGCATTCCTTGCGGCCGAAAATGTCGCTCAGCCTTCCGTATAGGGGCTGAAAGATGGTCAAGGCGAGAAAGTAGCTGTACCGGACATCAGCCTGAGAACATGGTCATTGGTCAGCCAAGCAAGCAAAGTGAGATTTACGCGGTAGCTATCCAGCTGGTGTTGTTCAACGCCTTGAGTTCACTGCCAATCTTTGTGTATGAGGTAATGACTAGCAGCTGGTCGAGAGCCACCATGAACATCTAGTTGTTGTTAGTCTCGAGACCAAATGCGGGCAGTGGCAGACCATACCCCGACACCCACAGCAGGAAGCAGGAGATGCATTCTTGCACCTCTGTCCGTCGGAGCAGCTTCATCGTTATTGGCCGTGTTGTTCTCGAGAAGTCGAGAGGTCTCGCTGGGTGGCCGCGAGGCCCGATGAGAACTGGTGTCTGGCATAGTTTGCTAAGACGAGGTACGAGAACGGAAAAGAGCAGGGGGACGGAGCCAAGGTGCTTTTACAACTGAAATTGAGAAGATCCTTCTTGAGCCGACCCGCTCTTGGCAAATGGCGACATCGCCTGAGAGGCTGCCATGGAGGAGTCGATACCACATCACGGCTCCACACTCGATTGCGTGATCCAGATGATAGATCCACCAGCGCTCTCATGTACATGCCCTGCTGCGGTTTGGCGGCTTTTCTATATTTTGCAAACGTGCTCCGGGGCAAGCCTTTCATCTCCAGTCAACAGTATCTCCTGGATTACAATGTCGCTTGTACGGAAACTCGTTCTCCTCGCCACCATTCTCGGAGCTTTCGGGCTCCCAACGAACCCCGACCAAAAGGGCCTTGGCTATGTGGGTGAGACCCCGGCTGGCCCTCCCACATGCCTTCTTCCTCCAGTCCTTGAGCCGCCCGATGATGGCCTGCCTTCAGGAGCCACCGTCTTCTCCGGGGCCGAAGCGTTGGAGACCCAAGTGCGACGCCATCAAGCCATTGTACGTGTGCCGACGGTGTGCTACGATGACCTCGGCGACTTTGACACGGACCCGCGCTGGAACCGCTTTCACCGTCTTCACGAGGTGCTCCAAGAGACGTATCCCGCCGTGTGAGTACATACAACTTCCTCATCCCTCTCCGGTCGACGACTAACACAGACGGCGCAGACATGGACGTGCCCGACTGGACAAGGTCAACACCTTCGGCCTAGTCTACACCATTCAAGGGTCCGACCCATCGCTCCAGCCCGCCCTATTGACGGCGCATCAAGACGTGGTCCCAGCCGGCGACCCATGCGCCTGGACTCACCCGCCCTTCAACGCCACGTTTGACGGCGAGTGGCTCTGGGGTCGCGGCTCCGCAGACGACAAGGCCTCTCTAACGGGGCTTCTATCCGCCGTCGAGGCTCTCGCTTCCATATCGGAGTGGACCCCGCGGAGATCCATCATCTTGGCGTTTGGCTTTGACGAAGAGTGCTCCGGGTACCGGGGGGCTGGGTCCATTGCCAAGTATCTCCTTAGTCAGTACGGCCACAATGGACTCGCCCTGATCCTCGATGAGGGCACCGGTGGGATCTCGCCATTTGAAGACGGCACCCGGTACGCACCTGTCGGCGTCTTGGAAAAGGGCCATGTCGATGTCACATTTGACCTCAGGGTTCGTGGCGGCCACAGTTCCACACCACTTCCACACAGCGGCATCGGCATCGTGGCCGAGATAGTCACTGCTCTTGAAGCACACGTCTATGAGCCTCGAGTCACCACCGAGAGCCCAGTGTACAGCCGCCTGGTCTGTCAGATGGAGTACTCGCCCGAGTCAGACCCTGAGCTATTCCGGCATGTGAGGAGCGGCGACTTGGGCAGGCTTGCGACGGAGCTGTCATTGAGAGATGCCTTCTCTCGCTACTCTGTCACGAGCTCAGTCGCCGTGACCACTATCCAGGGCGGCCTCAAGATCAATGCGTTGCCCGAGGCCGTCACGCTTGGGGCCAATTTCCGGGTGGCTCCTCACGACAGCATTGCCAAGATTCTTCAGGCCGTCCTCGAAGATATCAGCGGTGTGGTTCACAAATATGGGCTTACTGTCACCGCGTATGAGGATGACCAAGAGTATCAGGGGGCCCTGACTAACAGAGCGGAGCTCGAAGCGACGTTGTCCAGGGTCGGGTATAACGGAGCAGGCGATAACGGAACACTGACCTTGACAGCCTCAGAAAAGTTTCCCGTTACTCCACAGGCACCAACCCATGGTGCGGCTTGGGATGTACTAGCGGGAACAATCCGTCACTCCTTCGCCGCCGACGACGGGTTGGTCGTGCCCTTCGGCGATGTCATGATGGGGAATACAGATACACGACATTATCTCGGTGAGTATGCGAGCCTACACCGAGAGACTGGAATGCTAACTTTGGTCAAGATCTCTCTCCTAGTATATATCGCTGGCTGCCGCTGCTTCCAGGAGACATGGTCGATTACCATGCCGTCAATGAGCGCATCCGAATGGGAGCCAACCTGAAGATGGCGGAGTTCTACTATGATCTTATCCGCAACCTTGGGCACGTGGATCTCTAGTCTAGGTGGATCAATACGATACGCCCTTCCGATGGTCCAGAGATGTCATTCTTTGCTGCTGCCCCTGA
>NW_003315678.1:4505-17567 GCF_000151355.1 Fusarium vanettenii 77-13-4 | reverse complement strand
GCTATGCCGGCTCGCTAATAGCTTTTAGTAGCTATAGAAGGCTGCGAGGCTATTGCCTTAGAAGGCTGGCCCTTCTAACCCTTCTGCTATACCTTATGAAAGACCCGTAGGTGCTCTCTAATTCGCCATAGCCTAGAGCTAATATAGAAGTAGCTAGGCTTAAAGGTATAGCGGAAGCCCTATTACATAGGCTCTCTAAGTTATGAGATAAGAGGGCCTAGAGGAATAGGCTTAGGTAGCCCTATAAGGTCCTTCTGGCCCTAAAGAAGATTAAGCTTAGTAGTTTACTCTAAGGTAGGCTTAATCTCTTAGAGGGAAAGCTAGTAAGGCTATTAGTAGAGGTATTATTAAATTTAATTAAAAAGAACTATGGTTTTATAGGTCTTATAAATTAAAAGGGAAAAAGCAGGGATATAAGTAAAATAATCTATAATAATAAGGCTTATAAGTAGCTAAAATATAGGTAAAGGTAGAGGTTAAAAGTAGATAGTTAGGAAAGGTTAGAGTCTTTATAGAAGAGTAAATAAAAGAGGAAAAATAGAGGTTAAAGCTTATTAGCTAAGGAATTACCTTAGCTATAGCTAGCGAGGTGGTTAGTATAGCTAGGTACCTAGGTTATAGCGGTAGTTAGGGAGTTTTAGCGTAGCGCTAGCTATATTAATTACCCTATTAAAATTTCTCTTAATTTTCTTTAAAAATTAATAATTAATTCTAAAAAAATACTATAGGAAAAGGGATTTTATTTTTAAACTCCTCATAGCTTAAGGTTATATATATTTCTTTTTATAACCTTAGCCTTAGTAGAATCCTCTTTTTTAAAAAATATCGGCTAGTTAAAGAAAAAAATATCGGCTGCCCTATAGTCTACTCGCATAAAAAATTTCCCCTATAGAAAAAAAATATTAGTAGCTTAGCCGACGTTTTTTATAGATAATAGGGATTTTTAATATATATATTTATTTAATATATATGCTTATTATATATATTATATATATAATAATTAAATTATAAAAAAATAATAATAAAGAAAAGTTAATTAAATTAAGTATTTAATATTTAATATATATAATAAACTTAGTTATAATATAAAGACTTATTAAGTAATAATTAAAATATATAGGGAAAAATATAATAAATAGTTTTAATTAATTAAATAATTTATAGTATTTTTATTATAATTTTTAATACAAAGGTTAGGATTTTTATTATATTTACTTATTTATTTTACTTACTTATTAAGTATATTAGTTTAACCTTAATTATTATTATTTTTATTATATATAATAAGTATATACTTTTTAAATAAAAAATTAATAATATCTTAAAAAAGTAATATTAATTTTAATATATATAATCTTTAGGTTTATATAATTAAAATAATAACTTATATAAATAGAGATTATTTTATAGAAAGAGAGTTAATAATAATAATAAATATAAAATATAATCTTAAAATTAAGAACTTTAATTTAAATAAAAAAATAACTTATCTTAGAAAGTTTATATAAAAAAAAACTTAATTAAATTTAATTTAATATTATATTATATAAGAAATAATTATTAATTAAAATTATTTACTTATAAATTTAATTATAAATAATAGCTCTAAGAATTAAATTAGAAAAAATAAGATTTTATATTATAATTATAATAAGATATAAATAAAAAAGCTTAATAAAATAACTATTAAGGCTAAATTAAAAAAATACTTATTTAGTCTTTTACTATAGGACTAATAAAATTAAAATTTAAGCTTAATAGTCTTATCTTAAATTAATAATTTAGAAATTTAATCCTAAAAAAGACTTTAGGTATATAAGATATATTTACTATACTCTTTTATATATTAATTACCTTAGCTATTAATATAACTTAATTAAACTTTAAATCCTTAAGTATCTTACTAGATATAACTTATAGAACCTATTTTAAATTATATATTATATTCCTCTATTCATCTAAACCTAGTATAACTAGTTTACCCCTTAAGTATTATATAATTATTATAAGAAGTAAAGGCAAAAATAGCTTTCTTAATATTATAAGAAATTATTAAGTAGATTTAAGGCCTAGTAAATGGTTTTTACTAACTTCCTGCCTCTAGGCATAGTCAGGTTTTTCCTAATAGTTGACAACTTTTATCCTAGCCGCCGGTTTCCTAACGGATCCTAAATCTGCATTCAGAGTGCATATCGATCCCCTGGTTGAAGTTGAGGTGCTGTAATAACAGGAATTGCTAGCGCCAATTCATGTAGAGAATGCAGAGGCTAGGAGAAAGGACAATAATTGAGCAGGGAGGCCCTGTTCCAAAGCTCTGCTCCCTGGAAACCACTCTTTTGGACATCTCTAATGAACAGATATAGTTCCCAGGTCTCAGCTTTGTATGTATTATGCTACATTCTTATGTTTTGCGCTGGATGGTGAAAGTCGATCAAGCAAGACGTAAAGGAAAAAAAACCTCTTAACGTCCAGACGCCGTATAGCTAGGTCAAGTTTCCCACTGGGTGGCCATCTGCCGCCGCCTCTCACAACAACGACTACCTAAGCTTTGGACTAATCCTTCCACTCCGGGAGGAACTCGCCCCTCCCAAGTAGAAGCTTTACCCTATAAGCATCCTCATTCAGAATCCCGTCTTTGTCCGCAATATACTCCGCCACAGTCTTAGTCGAGTCCACATACCTTCCTGACAGAAAGTCCAACCTTCCGCTCGCCAACACCACCACCATACCTGCCGGCATTTGTGGCGTATCGAAAGGTATGTCTTTAAAGAAGCTTACCACTGCCTTGGCTGACTTCTCTTCACCCGGCACGTCTCTCGACACGTAACTACTCCCCTCACCTCCAGATTTCCCTTCCGCCGCCTCCGCGAAGTCTGTATAGAACCTCGTTCGAATCACACCCGGGTGGAGGCTAAACGTCCGAATTCCAGCATGCTTGTTCTCGTGGTATAAGATTTCTGCCAGCCTACTCACTCCAAGCTTGCCGATCGTATAGCTACCCATGCCCTCGGTGGCATGGGCGCCGGCGCTTGACGTGAAGATCAACGTTCCGCCGTTTGAAGATTGGCGCATGAGCGGCAGGGTGGCGCGCGCCAAGTTGAACGATCCTTGTAGCGAGATGGCAACCGTGTCCCACCAGATGGTCGGTTCAGACTCGTGCACCGGCAGAAACTGTGGAGGACGGCCCGCGTTCATAAAGACGACGTCGATGCGGCCAAATTCATGTGCTGTCCTGTCCACAAATTGCTGCACAGCCGAGAAATCAGTAACATCAAGCGCGGCTGTCCGCACCGCGAGAGCTGGGTTGATGGCGCTGCAGAGGCGACCTGTCTCGTTAACCTCGGTGAGTTCGAGAGCGAAAATGCTCAGGGACGAGATGGCTGTATATGCGAACAGTTCAGCTGTGGCACGGCCGATGCCTCGACCGGCACCGGCAATGATGACATGCTTGTCTCTGAGCGAGTTGGCAAGCTCCTTGTTCTGGCGAGGGTCAGAGTCGAACTCGCAATCGTGCTTTTTGCCCAGAGTCATGTTCGTCCAGGCTTTGATGTAGCAGTTGCCTGAATCGACAAGAGCTTAGGGTCAGGACAGGGCGGAAATATGTATAGCGCCACGGCTTGCGAAGGAATAGATGCGGAAATCCCGAGATGACCAACGTTGGACGAAAACTGCCCGTTGCGTGTGCTCCGAGGTACAGAGCTGTCGGATCTCTCGGCGAATGCAACCCCGCGATCGCTCTATAGCGAACTGCCGTGTCTCGGCTCGGAAGCGTCGGCTTTTTATGAGCGGGGTCTGAGTCTAGTGTTTCGGGAAGAACGGATCCGTTCACTCCGTCTAGATGCCTAATGCACCCACCTTCCGGGAGCCCGGCTTTTCGTCCCATGAAGGTTTTTGAACAGCTATCATCAATTTTGCCAGCTTGCTTGCTCCCTGTGTTTTCGTTTTGCGTCTACTAGGACTTTCATCTTGACATTTAAGCTCAAATCATAAAACCAGTCAATCTATAATGCCTTCCTCGACCACACTGCTTAATCTACTGAAAAGCTAATTGCTCCCTTATGGTCTCCATAGCTTATAATCTATGAATATCATTATATTTCTGTATTAATTTTATAAATAGCAGTACTGCATACACGTCTGATAACTACCGTTTGTGTTCTTTATCAGCTACCACGGTCAGTCCCCTTATTACCTGAACTGTGCTCATATCTTGGAGTGAGTGGCGAGTCTCGCCTCGGTCAGCTGAGTGCCGCGAAATTTCCTGATTGAGACAATAGCCGGAAACACCCCGTGGGCTACTGTACAAGGTTTTAGTACACACTTAGATAGTCGCGTAAAGAGCTACCTGATAGAGCATGTTTCTGGATACCTACCTAGATAGACTGTGTTTATTGATATCACCTGAATTCAAGTCCTGAATCCGGTCGATGTCTAAAGCACCCCTCGTAGACTTAATCTAAACTTCATACATCCCATTCTAGTCTCAAGGGTAGTAATAGTACTGTAGTCCGCAACTTATCTAGAACACGACTGAACAGATAGAGCGGATTTAGCTATAATCACGTGCCTAATAACTACTCGGACTACGAGGGAGTTAAGTCGTGCTTTATGGTAGCTAGAAATACAATTCCCGTGCTACAGTGGCGGCCCGAGACTAGGGATTATATTTTCTTATGTTTAATAATATATGAATAGCCTTAAGAAGGCTTAAATTACTAATGTCAATTGATTAGGTTAAGTGCTATTTACTGATGGTCTTTTTATTAGAATCAGACTTTAATTCGTGGAGAAGTGAGGTAGCTACGACGTGTGAGGCGGTTATAGCAGTGACGCAGTTACAGGTTGTAATGCCCCCTCTATGATGAACAGAGTATGGCCAGGTAACGTGACGGCCCACCCTTTCGCGCTACACCCTTTCGCGCACCTATATCGCGATGCATGTTCATATATACTCTATATATATTCTTCTAACGTACTTGAAAAGTGTCAGACAGTACGTGTATTTGGTCCATTGGTTGAACCAATGTATTCGTGTTGTGTTCGTGTTTTGTTCGTGTTCTCGTTGAGTATCTGCCCCTGAAGGACCCTGCTTTTAATCTTAAAATCCTTGACCTACACAAGACACCCCAGCATATTCAACAGTTCGCTCAACATGTCAGCCTACATCCTTGACGAATGGCACGCACTAGAACCACCTTGTGGCGCCGTCCTCGGCTCTTGAGATGACGTACGCGTTGCGTGGTGGTCGACATGCCTTCTCTCCAACCCACTCAACCAAAGGTGGCGACTTGGTGGGTTTCAACGTCCACACAGCCCTCGCACGGGTGGCTCCGTGGGCGGGGAGCATCCGCAAGTGCCGGCGCCACCGCCCGTCAGATGTGCCCACAAAGTTGACTATAAATGATGTGCATGTTTTGAAAGTGCCAATGACTGTTGGGACAAGAGCGCTTCTGAAAGTAAACCTCCCCATCTGTTTATTATTATTATTATTTACTGTTATTATAGCTATACTACCTAATATACTTTCCAAGATATCTAAAAGCTATGGCTAGCTTCGCCGTAGGTTCTTTAATAGGCGTATCCCCGATATTTATCCTACTGAGATTATTAGCCTAATAACTATGGCTAAGGTCGTAACCGCTATTAAGATAGTATATAAGCGTGGCTAGAAGATTAGCGTCTACTCCGGCGGGTACTTATGTCAAGCGGGATCCTGTATAATAGCTCTGAGGGTGGTCACGTGAGACCTGTGGCTAGCTAATCTCCGGCCACGCGGCTACGCTAGTCCTAATCCAGAAGGCCACATCGCGGCCCAGAAGGGAAAGAGAGAATAGCCTTAGGGATAATAATAATAAGTAATTATAATAGATTAAAGGATAAGCCTATAATTAAATAATTAAGAGTCTTATATACTAATTAAAGAGAATTAATTAAGGAGTAAACTAAAGAGCTTTTACTAAGTAATCCCTAAATAATAATAATAAATATAAATATTAAGCTAGCCTCTAATAATAACTAAGTAGCCTAATATAATATCCTTAAGGTAAAGATAAAGAACTAAGACTTATAGGATTATATTAACCTATTAGCTAAGAATAAGCCGATTTTTATATTAACCTCTCTAGTAAAGTTAGAGGTATAAAGCTTAAAGAAAAGAGGACTTAGAATAAGGTTATAAGAGGATAATAAGATATTATTAATATAAGGCTTAAGTAATACCCTCTAGGAAGAAAATATTATCCTTAGAGATAATATTAATAAAAGCCTAAGAGCTAAGGCTATCTTTAACCTTACGGCAGGCTAATTATAAACCTATAGCTCTCTTTAGATTCTCTATAAGTACTTCTACTTAGAGTATATAGACCTAAAAAAGAGAATTACTAAGATATAAGACTAAGTCCTAAAGATAATTAATAAGCCTTTTATTTATTATTATTACTTAGTAAATAATACTTTTAATTAATAAATTAAGTCCTTATATAAGGAATTCTTATTTATAGTAATAAAATAAAAGAAAAAAATAAAGAAAGAATATAAGAATTACTTAGCTAAGGCTTATTAAGGCTACTTAAATATAATTTAGTCTATTAATAAGTAAATTATTAATTAATATAATTTAATTAATAAGGTAAAGGATAGAAATTTCTAAGAAGCTAAGGAAATAAATTAATAATTCTTAGATCTCCTTAAAGTATTTTATTTATCTCTCCTCAAGTCTTAGATCCTTACCTATAATATTATAAAATAAAATTATATAAGGGAGAATACCCTTATAATAGCCCTTATAATTATAGATATAAAGATAGCCCTAAGTAACCTTTAAGAACCTCTAAGGAAAGGAAAAATTAGGTATAGAGCCTTCTTAGCGGCTAATAGAGAATAATTAAAGGATAAAGAGGAGCCCTAATAAAAAAAGGGCTAGCTTAAAGTAATACTAAAGGGGAGGAAAAGAATTAAAGACGCTAGAGATATAAGGAAGTAATTAATATACCTAGCCTATAATAGCCCTTACCTATTAAAGAATTATTATAGTATTTTCTTAGAGAAGAGGTATTAAGGTTATATATTAAATACTATTAGGGAAGAGGTAATAAGAAAGAAGATAATCCTTAATATTAATAGCCTAGCTAATAAAATATAGAAAATTAAGATAAAAGGATTAGCTTAACTAAGATTAATTAGCTCTAGTAATTACTTAGCTACTCTTATAACTACTAATTATTATCCCCTCTAGGATTATATCTTATTAGACTTAGGGGCTATCTTATATATCTTTAGGGATACCTTAAGACTTAGGAACCTAAGGGTAGCCTAGGTAGGCAACTTCTTTTAATTAGGGATTAACTAGGTGCCTATTAATAAGTATATAAAGGCTATAATTATATTAAGAATAGCCAAAGGGGCAAAGAAGAGGTTATAGCTCTAAGATATAGCCTATTGCCTTAGCCTTATAATAAACCTAGTATCTTTCTTAAAGCTATAAAAATAAGGCTTTTAGTAGGATATAAAGCTAAGAAGGAATTACTTAAGGAGAGTAAATAAAAATTACCTAAGAGAGATTAAGGAGATTTAAGGATAATAAGTTCTTAAATATAGAGATAAGCTAGTATAAGGCTAAGTAGCTCTAATAAGGCTAATAGCTAATTAGGCGCTAAAACCCTTTTATTAAAATCCCCTTAAAAGAGGACTTATAGATATATAAGTTATATAATATAAAGGCTACTAAGAGGAGATTCTCTTATATAGTATAAAAGGCTTAGATACCTAGGGCTAGATATCCTCTATTGCCTTATTATAGCCTTAAGGGGTATAAGGCTATAAATAAATACTCTATAGAGGCTAGAGAGGATTATTATTATTAATTATAATACTTATAATATAGAGAAGGCATAGAGGATAATCTAGAAGACCCTATAGGAATTAATTAGGGAGGTAAGCCTAAGAGAATATATAATATTAGATTTCTATTTAATAATTTAAGGCTATAATAGCTATATATCTATTTAGATTTATATTAATAAGGCATTAGGCTATTTATAGGACTATTATATATTAGATTACTATATAGAGATTATATTCTTAGTAATAAAAGAATTTCTTAAGTTCTTAGAGATATAATATATACTTATAATAAAGGTATTTAAGTATAATAATAAGATTATAGAGATATACCCCTAAGTAATAGCTTACCTCTAAGAGAGAGGTATTAAATATAAACCCTTAGCCCCTAATATATAGGCATAGAATAAAAAAGCTAAGAAGGTTAATATAATTATTATCTAAAAGGGCAAAATATTAAAAGTAAGAGCTAAGCTCTTAGAGTACTTATAGCTAGAAATAATAAAAGTAGCTATATATTTATATAATTATATATTATTAATATAAAAAGGAAAGAAATTATTTTATAAGATCTTTTACTTATAATATTATATTATTAAAATAATAAAGCTAGACCTTTTTTATCTCTAAGCTTTTAGATATAAGGCTTATGCCCTTATTATTAATACCTAGCTATAAAGAAATCGCCTATAAAGGCAAATATTATAAAGATAGATAAAGTTCCTTATAAGATATACCTCTAGTAATTCTTTCTATATATAAAATTTACTTTAATAAGAGATAATTATAATCTAAGATATAATATTTAATAAGAAATAATTTTTTAATAATAAGATAAAATCCCTAAGGGATAATTTATTTAAGGAAAACCTCGAGGTAATTTAAAAGAAGATCTAAGAGCTTATATTTAAATACTAAGAGATAAATTAATAGACTTCCTAAGCCTTAGATAAAGAGCTAAATAAAGTTAATAAGATAAACCCTAAGCCTAATAAAGCGCCGCTATATACCTCCCTTTTAGACTTAGAAGAGGAGTTATAAAAAGAAGATTTACTTAGGGTAAAGGAGTATATATTAGCTAAGTTTAAAGTCTTCTCTATGCCGCTAGATTCCTTATTAATAGCTTTTATTTATGCCTAGGCTATTAGCCTAGATATAAAGGGGTAGAATAAGGAAAATATATAGAGGAAAAATAAAAGAATTTTAAGTAAAAAATATAAAAACCTCCCTTTTAATGCGATATTCTTATTAGGGATATTATAATCCCCGAAGTATAAAAAGGATACCTACCGGAAGGTACTTAGAGGCCTAGTTAGCCCCGAGATACCCTCGCTAAGAAAAAAATTAGCTTATCCTCTAGATATAAATATATAAAATACCTCTAGGAGGGATATAAAGAGCCCTATAGCTATTAATAGAAAATAGCTTAGTATTAATATATATTAAAGGCTATTAGAGTAATTTCTAAGTTTATATATAAGGTTAAGAAGTTATTTATACTAAAATATAATATATAAGGCCAAGGAGGTATATCTCTAAAGCTATAGATAATTAAATTTATAGGTAAAGGTCTTAAAATTAATAATAAAAGGCTATTAGATATTTAGCTATTACTAAGTATATATATATAAGCTAGATAAATATAATAAATTCCTTAAAATCAAAGCCTATCTTATAATCTAAGGAGACTAATAAGTAAAAGATATAAGAGATATATATATTATTACCCTTATAAGTATATTATTTAAGACCTTAGTTATTATTATTAATTAATTTAATTATAAGATATTATAATATAATATAATTAATACCTTTATATATATTTCTTTAAATAAGAATATCTTTATAAAGATATTAAAAAAGTATTAAAAGTAAAGAAGAGTCTTAAAGCTCTAAAAGGCCTTTTATAGACTTAAAAGGTTATTATTATTATAATAATATTATTTTAAATAAGGCCTCTTATAAACTAATATAAAGAGAATACCTAGAGAAGATTATTATTAATTAAAGAGAGAAATTCTTTTTTTTTTTTTATATAGATAATTATATATTATACTTCCTAAAGACTAGGCAAAGAGAGGTAATAAAATTAATAAGCTACCTATAAGAAGCCTATTACCTAGAGAAAAGAATTCCCCTCTAGTAATTTCTTAATATAAAAGTTATATAGGACTAAAAGAGCTAAAGGCTTTAGCTCTTATAGGCTATATATATTAATAAGATCTACTACCTATTAGATAAGCCTTAACCTTAATTTAAGATATTTATATTAATAATATAAAAGGAATTCTTTTTATATAGCGAGCTTATAACCCCGGGGAGTATTAAGCTATACCTTAGGAAGGTAGGCATAATTATATATACTACGGTAATAATATAGCTAGATATCTCCTTTATAGCGAGTAAACTAATAAGATTTAATTAGAACCTAGGCCCTTAATATTATAAGGTAACTAATAGAGTTCTCTAGTATTTATTTTAGACTAAAGATTAAGCCCTTATCTTTAGAATAGAGGATAATTCCGAGGAAAATATACTCTAGATAGCTATTAATATAAGCTTCGCTAATAATATAAAGGATAAAAAGAGCTTATAGGTATTTATTATAAGGCTATTTAGAGGAATTATAGCCTAGAGAGTAAATAAGTAGAATATAATTATTACCTTAGCTATAGAAGTAAAACTCTTAGCCCTCTCTTAGGCGGCTAAAGAGGGGATCTTTATAAGTAGATTATTAAGCTCCCTTAGCGTAAACCTTATAGATCTAATTACTTAGCATAGACCAGCTATAACCTTAGCGAGGGGTCACGATCTAATATAATAACTAATAGATTATATGCCTTATAAAGGCTAAGCTTATCTAATTATATATAAAGCTATATTATATAGATATTTATAACTATTAGCTAAGGTAAGAGATTAAGGAAAGAAGAGTAGAAATAAAGTATACCCCCTTAGGTAAGCTCGCTACTAATAGCCTAATAAAGGTTCTTCTATTAGATATATTTAGATAATTATATACCTAATTAGGCCTATAGGCTATGCCGCTATGGCTAAGGTAAAAAGTTATCTAAAAGTAAATAGATTAGCTAAAGGGATATAAGCTATAAAAATTACCCCCTAAGCATATATCTAAGTCTAACTCGCTTAATACGAGTTAGACTTAGGCATATAGCTTATTTTTTATACTTTAATATAAAGGCATAGGTTTAATTCCTAATAAAAAGCTTTATTTTTATTTTATTATTAGTTAAGAAAAATAAAGAGATATCTAGCGAGAAGATAAAAGGTATAAGATATATTATAAATTTATTATAAAAGGAATATAAAGCTTATTTATATTATTAATAATAAAAAACCTTAAATATTAAAACTAATATATAATAAAAGAGTTATTTCTTAAGAAATATAAAAACCCTAGGCATAAAAAGAATATTATAGCTTTTTCCTTTTAGGATAAATTATTAGAGGGAGAGCTACTTAATAAGCTATTTAAGGAATTATTATTATTATTATCTCTATTATCTATATTATTTTTATTACCCTAGCTAGTCTATTATTACTAAGTAGGATAAGCTCTAAGAGCTAAACCCGAGGTAGGCTATTTATAGGTATTATAGATAGGGGGCTTCCTAGTATAAGAGATAAAATAATTAAGGGCCTAATTATTATAATAATCGCTAAGTAGCTTAATAAAACTAATATTAATACCTAAAGTAATAATATTAATATTAACCTCCCTAGGAATATAAGTATTCTTATATTAAGTAAGCTATAAGATAGCTTCCTTAAGCCTATAAGCTAGGGAGCTATTAAAAATATATAAAGAGGTAATAATTATTACTTAAGACTAAATCTTATTTAGGGATAAATTAATACCTACCTAGAAGTATAAATTAAATAAGAAATTAAAGCAAAGAGAGACTAAGGGATTATAAATTAACTATATAATAAGAAAGGTTATAATTTACCTTAAGGAGGCTAGCTCTTAAAGTATTATTTTATTCTTTAAGGTCTCTTAGGCTAGAGCCTAATAAATAAGCTTATTTAATCGCTTAAAGATAGAATTCTAAGCTAAATTATATTTAATTAAAGCGGCTATAGCCTAGCTAATTTAATACTAAGATTAATTATTAATATTATATTAAGTATAAAAGTCCTTAAGAGCTATTTAATATATCTAAGCGGTGCCTAAGAGCTTAAGAGGAATCTAATAGAATTAATTATAAAAAATAAAAATTAAGGAAAAAAGACTTATTATATTATATCCCTTATAACCTTAATTATAAAGAATATAAGTCTTTAGCTTATTATTAATAATATATATAAGTATTAATTCTTAATATACCAAAGTAATATAATATAAATAAAAAGCCTTATTAATAAAATAATTATTAAAGATATAATTAAGATTATAAGAAAAATAAATTAACTTAATAATATAAGTAAATAAAAAAAATATAATAATAAGAATATCTATAAAGATAGGGAGAAAAATTAATAAGAAAAATTAAATTTAAAGAAAAAAAATAATTTTTTAATTAGATTCTTTAGTAAATCTTTAATAATCTAAATAGGCAATAAAGATTAAAGCTATTATAAAGTAGGGCAAATAAAGATATATTAAAGGAGATAAAGGTATTATAAATAGCGCCTTAGAAGGTATAAAAGGGGTATAATAACCTCTTAGAGACTTAATAGATTAGAATAAAAGACTCTATATAAAGGAAGCTATTTATAGATAGCCTAGGTAGCGAGAGGTAATACTCTCTCGCTAAAGGGGCATATTAAGTAAGATCTTATATAATAGCTCTAAGGGTGGTTATATAAGACCCGTGGCTAGCTAATCTCTAGCTACGTAGCTATACTAGTCTTAATCTAAAAGGCTATGTCGCGGCCTAGAAAGGAAAGAGGGAATAGCCTTAGGGATAATAGTAATAAGTAATTATAATAGATTAAAGGATAAGCCTATAATTAAATAACTTATTCTTTTATACTGCGCTCTTAGAAGGTAGCCTCTTAATTAATATATATAACCTTAACTAGGAGATTAAATATAATATTATAACTAAGGTTATTATAATTAGTCTAGGTTATATAGTTAAGGATATAATTAAGTATCTTATAGCCCGCGGTAGATATTTTCCTATTGGTTACTCGCGCTCTATTGCTATTAGAGGCTTCTTATTTGCGGGCGGGTAGGGATATTTCTAATATAGATAG
>NW_003315678.1:0-4455 GCF_000151355.1 Fusarium vanettenii 77-13-4 | reverse complement strand
AATAGAATTAATTATAAAAAATAAAAATTAAGGAAAAAAGACTTATTATATTATATCCCTTATAACCTTAATTATAAAGAATATAAGTCTTTAGCTTATTATTAATAATATATATAAGTATTAATTCTTAATATACCAAAGTAATATAATATAAATAAAAAGCCTTATTAATAAAATAATTATTAAAGATATAATTAAGATTATAAGAAAAATAAATTAACTTAATAATATAAGTAAATAAAAAAAATATAATAATAAGAATATCTATAAAGATAGGGAGAAAAATTAATAAGAAAAATTAAATTTAAAGAAAAAAAATAATTTTTTAATTAGATTCTTTAGTAAATCTTTAATAATCTAAATAGGCAATAAAGATTAAAGCTATTATAAAGTAGGGCAAATAAAGATATATTAAAGGAGATAAAGGTATTATAAATAGCGCCTTAGAAGGTATAAAAGGGGTATAATAACCTCTTAGAGACTTAATAGATTAGAATAAAAGACTCTATATAAAGGAAGCTATTTATAGATAGCCTAGGTAGCGAGAGGTAATACTCTCTCGCTAAAGGGGCATATTAAGTAAGATCTTATATAATAGCTCTAAGGGTGGTTATATAAGACCCGTGGCTAGCTAATCTCTAGCTACGTAGCTATACTAGTCTTAATCTAGAAGGCTATGTCGCGGCCTAGAAAGGAAAGAGGGAATAGCCTTAGGGATAATAGTAATAAGTAATTATAATAGATTAAAGGATAAGCCTATAATTAAATAACTTATTCTTTTATACTGCGCTCTTAGAAGGTAGCCTCTTAATTAATATATATAACCTTAACTAGGAGATTAAATATAATATTATAACTAAGGTTATTATAATTAGTCTAGGTTATATAGTTAAGGATATAATTAAGTATCTTATAGCCCGCGGTAGATATTTTCCTATTGGTTACTCGCGCTCTATTGCTATTAGAGGCTTCTTATTTGCGGGCGGGTAGGGATATTTCTAATATAGATAGGGCTATACTATCCCTAATTAGGTTATATAGCTAGAAGTTATTACCTTAGAGGGGAAAATAGTTATTACTAATAAGATATAAAATGCTAATTTATTTTAGGTAGCTCTGGGTAGTAGGTAGGGCTATTTTAGAGTTATAATAAGGATCTAGGTAAGGATAATCTTAGCGAGATAGCTTTTTAATATAATTATTATTATTAATTTAATTAATATCTTTAAGCTATTACTTAAGTAGGTTATAGAGATAAGTAAGAAGGTGCCTAAGTATGGCGTAGATCTATTTTATTATATATTCTATACCGATAAGGATAACCCTAATAGAGGCTATGAGTTAGCCGCTAAGTATATATTCTTCGCGATTAATAAGAGTATCTTTGCTAATTCTTTAGATAAGGCTAAAGTTCTAATAAGTCCCTAAGATATATTCTTAGATAAGTTTAAGAAGTATATTATTATAATTATCTTATTAGTAGAGAGGATATAATAAGAGCTCTAGGCCCTCTAAGAGAGCTTTTAGCCCTATAATAATAGTAAGAGATAAAATATTAATAGTATCTTAGTTAACCCTAAAGCGTTTAATAATAAGGTAAATAGCTTTATACTTAATTTATATATATATATTAATAATTAAATATATAGCTTATTAATATTATTACCTTAGTATTATATAACTTATTAATTTATCTTTTATTTAGTATATTTTATCTTATAGATTATTACCCTGATGAGGTAGATTAAGCCCTTAGTTTATTATAAAAGACCTATATTTCGACTATATGCTACTAGAAGGATCCTAAGTAGGATATAGCAATAGATAAGTGGCTGCTTAATGCGTATACTAAGGCAGAAAAGGCATTATATAGTATATATATGGCCGATTTTAATATTAATTATAGAAAGCTAAAGGTAAGTTTAGTCGAGGTAGTCTATAGGAAAAGATATTATATTAACTTAAGTAAAAGGTGATAATAGATTCTATATTAAAGAAATGGCTTAAGATTAGGAATAAATGGGACCCTTCTGAGATATTTATTAGCTATCGGGGCTTTAGTAGTGTTCTAGATAGTGAGGCAAGAGTTACTACGAGGCTATAAGTTCTCGAGGCATTATAGAGATAATATACTTAATAAGCTTGCATAATAGACAAGCATGGGTAATACTTATATTTCTATTTAAAAGGAAGATATTAAAAAATACTTAAATATATAGTTTAGGCTAAATATAGCTATAACTATAAAATTAGTCTTATCTTACTATTAAAAAGCTATAGTGATTTCTATAGAGTTTATAAAAAAACTATTAATAAGCTAGTTTAAAATAAGCTTATTTATAGTATATTTATAGATTTTTCTATATATAATTTTTTTTTTAAAGAGGAGATTAAAAAAATTTATAATATAATTTTATAAATTAAATAATTAAATAAACTTTTTAAAACTATATAATATACTTAATAAGCGAGTAAAATAAATTAATAAGTAAAATAAAAATCCCTTAATTAATACCTTATCTATTTAATTAATTAATTATTAATTAATTAGTATATTATAATTTAATTATAAAGCTAAAATACTTCTTACCCTTTAAGCCCTTTAAAATAACTTAAAATTAAAGCTTTAATGCGCTATAATGATTTATATAATTAATTTAATAATGCTATAATATTAATAATAAGATATTCTTTCTAAGTAAGATATTATTATAAAATTATATAAGCTATTTAATTTAAAGAAAGAAATCCTTTTTTATTTTATTCTTAACCTAGATTAATAAGGATATCCCCCCTAGCTATATAATATTAAAGATATAATTAATTACTTACTTATTAATTATAATATATTATTAATTAATATATAATATATATAATAAGTATATGACATATCTAAGTATATAATGCACTTTTCCCTCTTATACTTAACCTTCCACTTAATTAATTAATTCTATAACTATTAATTATATTAGACTTAAATATAAAGGCTAAAACCCTTTTTACCCTTTAGGCCCTTTAAAATAACTTAAAGCTAAGTATCTAATATACTATAAAGATCTATAAGGTCTCTAAGCTAAGGCTATATTATTATAGATAAGGTATTTAATCGCGATATAATTAGATCTTAAAATTATATTAATTATTTAATCTAGAGGAATAAATCTTTTTTTATTTTATTCTTAATTTGGATTTATAAGGATTCCCATTTAGGCTTTATAATATAAAAGAAATAATTAATTCATTACTTATTAATTAGAATATATTATTAATTAATATATATTAGGCTTATAATTTTATTAAGTAATACCTAGACCTTAAGATATATTATTTTTAGAAATATAATTACTAGAGAGCTAAATATAAAAATCTAATTATTATCTATAATTAGTTTTAGCTTATAATAAATATAATCGCGAAATATAATATCTAATTAGATAATCTCTATAACTTTAATAAAATTAGCTTTCTTATAGGTATAATTATAAATAGAATAATTATTATAGGTTTAAAAAGGTATTTAAAGCTAAAATTAATATAGCCTAGAAACTAAAAATAAATTATAATTATTTAGGCGATTAATATAAAAGGCTAGGCGATCTAGCCATTTATTATTAATATAGGCTAATATTACCTCGCTAATTAATACTAAGATAATAACCTCTTAGGCGATTAAGCTATTATAATAACCTAAAATAGCTAGATTAATAATAAGATTAATCTAAAATAGCTAAAATACTATAATTAATATATAACTAAGTAATTAAATAATTATTATTATTTCTTAATCCTTAATAGCTATAAAAATTATTATTTTATTAAATTTAAGAAATATTATAAAAAAAAAATTATCTAGCTTTATATATTATTTTATTCCTGGTCATGTCAGGCTAAACACAGCCAATATTCCATGCCCCCAAAGTTTAGGCTCGGGACCCGTTGAGCGCCATCTGGGTATCTTGCAGCGCCGGGGGTACGTCGTTGGACTTGAGAGGCGCATCTGCTTCAGATGACAGACGCAAGTTTATTCGTGGAGGTTTTTGATCCGTCTCTTGACGTCCAAGTTAAGCACAAGCCCTTGCATTGGCAGACGCGTTCTGGAGCTTGGCCATGGGCCGAAACGGGAGCTTCTTTGGAAACAAGCCATTTTGAGGGCCATGTCACAGTAGGCCCGAAATCCCAACGCACCAGTTCCTGCAAGCGAGAGCCAATCAACCATTGGTTGCCACACAGCTCAGAGGGAGCAATTCACGAGGCATTGCGACTCCATCTCGGTTCTCATGTGCCCCTCGGATGCCTCGAGATTGCGCAGGCCCAGTTAGCTCCCAGCAGAGACTCGTCGCATCGCATTACGACATGGGAGTTTCTATCTTACACCAATAAGGCGGATCCTTGGAGTTGGGGGTGAGAGTCTGGTGATGCAACCCTAGATGCTGCTCTTGCTGCGACGACACTTGG
>NW_003315677.1:0-40285 GCF_000151355.1 Fusarium vanettenii 77-13-4 | reverse complement strand
GAACCCCCCCGAGCTAATTAGGTAGTTAATATGCTGGGGGTGTACTCTCGGTATGTATGCGTTAGTTATCTAAGGAATTAGGTATTATGAGTTATGGAGTAATTAACTTTCGCTGTAATATAGGTTTAAACCCTTGCCTTAAGGCTAAGGCGTATTTATGGTTCACGACGAGGAGTGCCTCGCTGCATATAGGTATATAGTCGCATATTAGGCGCGGGCTATAGCGCCTATTGTGATAACTTATGACCCCTTCTGCCTTGAAGGCGTGGGTGTAGGCTCCGGCGGCGGTAGTTTTATTGTGATAGTCAGGGAGGAGTGGAGTAGGACCGAGAGAAGGTAGGTTAGAGGTAAGCCGTAAGATGTAGCGGCCTATATCCTTAGCGTCGATAATATCGTGAAGGAGGAAGGCTAAGACCGAGATAGAGATAGAGATGGGGCTAGGGATGGGTCTTAAGCGGCTTAATATGATATATCTAGAAAAGGCCTAGTCCCGAGGCTAGAATATATTAGCTTATACTAGAAGCTTTATAGGCCGTTCTTTAGTATGATAAGGCGCGGCTCTGGGTTCTATAGCACGAAGGGGCGGTGCGGTTAGCTACTACTGGGGGAATGCTATTACTAGATATCCTACCCATTAGTGGAAGCGAGGCGCCGATATGGCCTAGCTGAGCCGCGATGATTTAGAGCAGAGGGCAGCGGCGGTATAGGAAAATGGCTAGATACGAGCCGACTAGGCCTCTTAGGCCGCTCATACTAGCTTCTCCTGCCTATCTGCGGTGGCTAATAGTAGCTAGGTAGATGACGCTCTTGGGTAGTTGGGCCTAGCCCCGCTCTATTCTTATATTTTCTATCTATATTGAGAATCTAAGGTCTTAATTGCCTGATATTTAGTTGGTTCTTCTTGACCCTATCGGCTAATAATAAGGCTAATTCTTTGGTTGTTGGTTTCGTGTGGGCCTTGCCTGGATTCGATCTAGACTAAATTAAGCTTCTAGAGTAACTTAGCGGTTATATGGTGCTATTGGCCTATCTGTGTGCGGCGGATGAGCCCCTATTGGTTCGAGAAGTTTAGACTGGCTAGGCTGATTTATAAGGGCATAGAACTAATATTTAGTATGATTGTTAATGGGTCGAGGCGGAGTCGCTATGTACTTACTGGCTTCCCTATATTGACTAGGTAGGCAGCTAGGTTCGCGGGTCTATTCTTTCGGCGTGTATGCCTTGGTTGTTTAAAGATATTATTAATAGTAGCGTAGCCGGATTACGCAATATGATAGGGGTATTAAACCCCCGTATAAAGAATAACACGCGTGATCACTAGAATGCTTTGCCGCCTATTTGCCCGGTATGGTCGTATGTTAGTGGGGATGGGGGCTAGCGCCTATCGAGATAGTTGCTAGGGAGGAAGGCTAAGCTAGGCACGGGGCTGTAGATGTCTATTGGGCGATTCGTGGTAATGAATCGTTATTACGCTGTGATAGAAAGGAATATTACCGCTATGAGAATCTAATTCTATTAGGCTCTAAGAGTCACCTCCTATCTATTTAATATATATCCTTTTAAGTATTGCTATATAACCCTAGAGTCTATATATTCCTATTAGCTCCTTAAAGGAAGTGTCTTCTAGAAGCTGCCCTATTGTCTAGCGGTGCGTAGGCGAATATAATAGACCTCTCTACAATATAGAGAGTATAAGCCGCTGCTCTTCTGGGCTAATATTATCTCGAGTGTACGTAACCTTCGCTTTAAGGGCCAGCCTAGGGTCTGGCCTTCTGCCCTGATTATACTATGACCGATCGCATTGCCCGTTACCCGTATAGGAACCCTTCTAAGATTCCGGAAGGGGTCCTAGGGTTTTAACTATAAAGTTGATCATAGAAGAATGCGTATTGCTATAGAATAGGGGGAAGCCCAGGTAGAGCTCGGCAAAAATGCATATATAGCTCCATATATTGGAGGTAAGGCTCGGATTCGTATTATATAAACGCTCCGGAGCATAGTAAATGGCAGGCGACTGGACCTTTTGCTCCACCGGAGTGCCGGACTTGGCGGCTAGGCTAAAGTCGCCGAGTGATATAGTCTCTCCTATAAGGCTCTCGTGAGGCTTTATCGGCATTACGAGCTAACCCTCCTTCCACGGCGGTCGAGGCAGGGGTAGGGGTATCTTTAGGGGGCGCCCGAGATATTTATACTTAATGGCTAGCGTGCTGCCGGCCTAGAGAGGACGAAGATTATATATTACGTTAGCGCTATTTAGGTCTATAGTATATGTTAGCTTCCATGGGGCTTATAGTGTAGTGCCGAATGCTACGCACCCCGGTGTATAATTCCGCTATCGTGTAGGGCCTTTAGAGCTTATAGTAGCTGTCTTGTAGCTAACCGGCGGGCGGCAGCAGAAGTCCGATGAGTATGGTCCCGTAGGTTTGGGCCCTGTAAGGGAAAGGTAAGGACCTTATGGGAGCCGTGGGCGCCGCGGAGGAGAAAGGTCTTATGGTATGTTAAGAGGTGGGAAGTATCTTTTATGGCACTAATGATCTCGTTCTGTATATTATATTCCCGCTCTCTTGAGTCCCCGGGCACCATGATTTTGAGAGCGATGTCCCGGTCGTTAAGTATATTATATGCCATCTAGACGGTCGAGAAGCCTCTGTGGCCTAGCTTATGCTCGACGCGATACCTATCCGTAAGTACTTCTCTGATATAGATAGGATAGTAGATGCCCTATTCATATTGTTCCGGTGGCTTAGAGGTATCCTTAATATCGCCCTCGTCGTCTGAGCCTGCGAAGTCGCCTTAGATAGCAGCGGGGTCGTCGGTAGCGTCTAGCTTGATATCACTAATAACTATGGTGATTATAAAGAATGGCGCTCTTATGGCTTAGACGGGGTAGGAGCGAGATAATAGAGAGGTTAGTGGTTAGAGGTAGGTAAAATAAAGAAGAAGGATAGATATATAGATTAGATGAGAATAAAGAAATATCTTACTATATAGAGTAAGCAGAGTATGGAAAAATAGTTAATACCTAGCTTATATAATTAAAGTAGGTATAAATATTAAAGCTAGGTAGATAGTAGTAATACTAATATAAATACTTAAAAATAGACTCTATTAAGTAGCATTAAGCTAATATAGCGTTACCTAAATCTATACTATAAGTAATAGTATACTAACTAGCTCTAGATAGTCGACCTAAGTCTACTAGATTATATTAGTCGCGGGCTATTAATTAGTGACTAGGACCTAGCCGCCGGCCCCCGTAGGTTAGTTATATTAATCGGTTCCTAGAATAAGCCTGTCCCTCCCGGCCGCGCCCTAGGTCGGCCTAGTCGCAATAGAGCCGCTACCCCCCCAAAAAGGGGGCGGAGGTAGTATGGCATGTTTTAGGTCTATATAGCCGCCGGAATATATACCGGATCTGCTGTGATGGCCTTGGGGTAAGCAAGGATCCTAGGGTTAGCTCGGCAGAGAGGCCAACTTGACTCCCTGGGATGAGCGTTAGTAATTCTAGCCGATATCGTCTGCTGGGAATAATAAGAGAGTAGCGGGTTATGGGCTAGCCCGTATTATAGCGTATCTAATTATTTATAAAGTAGCCTAGACCGCCTATAAGACTTAAGTAGACTACTCTTTACTATCCTTACTACCTCCTATATAACGCTAGGTTTCTATTACTCTCTTACCCTTTTACTTTTATCTACCTTATTTCTCTGCTCTTTTATTCCCTTCTTACTAAACCCTAAACGGCGTAGTACTTATAGCGCTGGACTTCTGCCTTGCCCTTGCCCTTATCCTTGCCCCCTCTCCCCTTCTCTAGATAACCGTTGTATTATCCGTTATTATGTTATACCTATATAATCTCGCAGCTAGTGCCTATAATGGCGAGATCGGCGGCATTCGGGTTCGATGGTAGAACGCTGCGGTGTAGAAGCTTGCTAATGATGCTAGTATCCTTTAGGTGCTTGTGGAGACGCTGAAAGCACTGAGTGAGTATTTTAGCTATCTTCTTGCCTACCGTCTAGGTAGCGCGTAGGTGCTTATAAGGTAGGTAGTAACTTTCTTATATGTTTATATATTTTGTATTATTCTAATATATAGTTGCATAGGGGTGGACTGCATAAATTTAGTATGGATAGTGCGACTGGCTAGAATGTTTCTGACCTAGATTATATTACTATCGAGTTAAGTGGAGGGCCTAGAAGAAGAAGGAGTTATATCTACCTCGGCGGATATGGGTCCGGGGTTATAGCGTATGATAATATATGGGTAAGGGGAGAATCTGTGTTTGTAAAGGCGGGTAAGAGCTATACTCTGGAGCCGAGCCTATGCACGGGCGACTGGGCTATGGCGGGATCGGGGGGGGTAACTGGCGCTGGAATTGCGTCGGTTACTTTAGTAGCCTATGCAGTAGGATTAATTGCCGCTACTGGCGTGGGTGATGGGGGATCTTCTTATATATACTCTGATTGGGAATGGGATGATTATTATTAGAGATATAAGCGATATAACTATATGGCTAGCGAATGGGAGTGGTAGTAATTATAGAACTTTCTAGAGTAGTAAGTAGTAGAAGGTAGGTAAATTAGATAATAAATCAAAGATAGCGAGAATAGAGTTGTATTTAGTGGTCGGCTTATAGTTATAGTATTAGTAGTAATCTAACTATGTGCGGGAGGTAAGGGATAAAAGGAAGGGGATTTTAATAGGCCCGGCGGCGGGGGTAAAGCCGATGTGGATATAGATAAAGGCATAGAGGAGATGGGAAGGAATTACTTGTTGATAGAGTTCTGGGCTGGATGGATAGAGGCGATCGATCGTAGAGGCGTATGGAATATGCCGTCGTTGGACTCGTTGGTGTTGACTTGGGTAGGTCCGGGAGAGGTGACGACGAAGGATATGAGAGAAGGAAAGAAGAAGAAGAGGAGGAGTTTCTATAGATGATATGCTAATAGAGAGGTATGCGACTAAGGGATATGCGATGGAGAGGCATACGAGGACGAGGTATAAGACTAAGAGGTGACGAGATATATGTAAGTGAACTAAGTGCTAGGTAAGAAATATAATTCGGGCATCTATGTATCTATTTAGGCTAGTTTTATCTAGTATGATAATAGTGATTGGAGAGAAAAAGGTGTGAGGGAGGGAGGGCGTTTGCCTATGGGAGCTGGCTTCTATAGTGGGTAGATTATCTATGTAATACTTAATGGTACCTAACTATATATATGAATAAGACTTTGTGATGATGGCTGGCTTTGACTATATAAGAAATTATATAAGAGGGAGTCTAAAGGAAAGAAGTAGAGGAAAAGAAGAAAAGGAGAAGGATATAATGGTCTAGGGTAGGTAAAAGTAATAGGATTATGATAGTAAAAAGAAGCTCTCTGAGGCTGGCGAGATGCTTTAGAGACTTGAAGGCGGGTTAATCCCTGAGTTAGAGGGATCGCTTTGACTACTAAGCTGAAGCGCCTTTTCGCTCTTAAAGTTACTAAGGTCGAGATGGGGCTGGTATATGAGGGTATTACGAAGACTACGGCAAGGTGACTAGGTCAACGCGGCATAGTAGGTAGCTATAATGGTAATTGCCGAGGGGAGAATAGGATAAAGGGAGGGTAATATAAGAAAGAGGTTAGTTATTATTAGTAAGATAGTATTGGATATTTAAATAAAAGAAAGAAAAAGAAAAAAGATGAAAAATCTAAATAATAAAATGATAGAAAAAAAAGAATAATTAATATAAAAAAAAAAAAGTCTTCTTAGGATAATGCTAAGGTAAGAAGATAAAAGGGGAAGTATATAGCCCTAGCCGGAGAAATAAGGAAGAGTATATAACCCTAACCCTAGGGTTAGAAATAAGAGAAATTAAGGAAAGGTATATAGCCCTAACCCTTAGTTTTCCGTTAAGCTAGGAAATAAATAAGAAAGTAAATAATTAGAAAAGTTAGCTTTAAGGATTAGTTAAAAAAAGAAAAAAAAAAAAACTAACTTAGGCCTAACCCTAAGGTAGCCCCTAGGAAGTATTAGCTGAAAGAGACTAGAGGGGATGTTTAGCACTAACCCTAACCCTAACCCTAAAGCAAAATGTTAAATTTTCGTTTGATTGGGGAAGGTAAGAGCCTAGCGGGTGTTTTAGAGGGTTAGACTAGAGAGAGATAAGGACTGCTTAGCCGTTACCCCTAAGCTTGGCCCTAGCCTTAACCCTAAGTCTAACCCTAACCCTAACCCAATGTCGGGTTAGGGTTATGTTTAAGTGAAGGGTTAAGAGCGGAAAGGGGTAAAGAGAGAAGCGGGTGTTTGTAAGGGCTCGTAGAGGGTAGTAAAGGTAGTGGTGTTTACCCGTAACCCTAACCCTAACCCTGGGTTTTCGTTTGAGCTAGAAAGTTGAGAGGTAGGCGGGAGGTTGTGAAGGTTACTGGAGAGTAAGGCTTATTGGTTTGTAGGGGTAAAGAAGGGGGAAATAAGGATAGGGGTAGTAACCTCTGGCATTAGGAGTTGGAAGAGTAAAGCTAATGGCTACTATCCGGGGGAGAAGAGTTGGAAAGTAAAAGCTAACCGCTAGTGTCTAGGAGAGGAGAGTTGGGAAAGTGAAGGTAACCGCTAGTGTCTAGGTGAGAAGAGGTAGAGAAGTAAAGCTAAGTGCTAGTAAGTTCTAGTTAAGTAGGTAAGGAGAGAAAAGGGCAGAGGGTGTGAGGCGAGGGGTAGGAAGGGGCTAATCGCTGGCGTAAGTGGTGGTTTGAAGTAGGCGGAGGCGAACTGCTAGTGCGGGTGGTTTGGTTAAGAAAGACCAGAGTAAGGGCTACTGGGGTCAGGGGGTAAATAGTGCGGGAGGTAAATGCTGATGGGGTTAACGCTGACGAGGTTAACGCTGAGTAGGGCTAGAGGTAAACGCTGACGGGGTCAACGCTGACGAGGTCAACGCTGAGTAGGGCTAGAGGTAAACGCTGACGGGGTCAACGCTGACGAGGTCAACGCTGAGTAGGGCTAGAGGTAAACGCTGACGGGGTCAACGCTGACGGGGTCAACGCTGACGAGGTCAACGCTGAGTAGGGCTAGAGGTAAACGCTGACGGGGTCAAGGGCTGAGCAGGGCTGGAGGTAAACGCTGACGGGGTTAGGGTTAGAACAGAGTAACTATTAACTATCTAAGCTATTTTGCCCTAGGGGTTTCTTCTAGCTAAGATATAGCTTATAGATAAAAGAGGGGAGATTTTTCTAAGAAATAATAAAAGAAAAAGCATAAGAGATATAACTAGGAAAGAGGTATAGCTAAGAAAGAGATAAGGCTAGGGGAGAGATATAGCTAGGAAAAAGAGAAATAACTAAAAGAGAGAGGTATAGCTAGTAAGAAAAAGGCAAAGAGATAAGAGATAAGAGATAAAAGGTAAAGGATAAAGAAAAGCCTTAAGAAGCCCTAGGGGTATTCCAGATCGACCTAGCTAGGTTACTAGGGGTATCTCGGGCTATAGAAGCCGCAGAGGTCGCCCTAGTCCTCATCAGGGCAAGGCTAATAGAGGAATCTAGCTGGTTAGCCGCAAGGGGGCCAATAAGGTCCTGGAGCTTCTGATAGGTCTTAGCTGTCTCTAGGTCCATAAGGCCGCCTGCTGAGATAATAAGAGGCTGAAAAAAGGCCCCGAGAGACCTATATTTTCTGCGTTTTTCTTCGGCAGCCTCTCTTAAGGTGCTATAAGGGTCTTCTTTAGCAGAATCCTTTGAAATAGCTACGATTTGAATATCATAGTAATAGCGGCTATTTCCTAGGTTAACTACAAAGTCGGCCCTTAGGCTACCTTCTGGGTGGACTAGGGGTTCTTTTTCGACCTCTAGGGTAGGCTGGCTACTTAGGGCTCTCACAAAGGCCCTAGTTATAGCGTCATGCCTTGCAATCCACCTTCTATTAGCACCCTTGCAGGTATCTTGATGGCCTAAGGCAGCTATAGCTCCACAAGAGCTACAGGGTAAGCTGATAGGCTTGATTGGGTAGAAAAGCCGGCTTCGGAGGGCTTCAGTGACCTCGGAGTCTGTAAAAGATAGGGCTTTTTGGGTAGGTAAGACTCCGAGCCACTTACGGCCGAGATAGCTAGCGTTTTCTAGCCTAGCATGCCTATAGCTAGCTGGAAGGTCCTCTAGGAAGCCTGCTAGCCTAGCCTTATTAGCTTCCTTTAGCACCTGTTGTGCTGTTTTCCCTAGTCTAGGCTGGCCTTGGTTAGGCTGGCTTTGGTCTAGGGTAGGCTGGGCTAGGGGCTTCCGGATGAGGTCTAGGGTAGGCTGCGAGGCCTCCCTAGCTGCTAGGAATAGCTCGTGGGCTAGGTCTCTGTGTAAGGGTATTCCTAGGCCTCCCTCCCTGACTGGAAGGGCTATAAGGCTAAGGTTAGGCTCCTTAGGGCACTCACTAGGGCTTCTAGCCGCTAAGGCTATAATAGCTTCCTTTATAAGGGTATCAGCTTCTTCCCAAAGGTCTTCTAGCCCAGTTGGGTCTAGCTGCCTCTGAAGGTGCCTTAGAAGAAGCTGAATACTGCCTCTAAGAAGAAGCAAAGAGTGCTGCTTAGGAAGGTCTTGCAGGGCCTCTAGGGCTTCCTGTAGGGTAGCTAGCTTTTCTTGCAAGAAGGCTCTTCTAGGCCGGATAGGGCCTATATAGGTGCCTAAGGCTTTTAAGCCTTCTAGCTTAAGGTCCTCTATAGCCTTTTCCTTGCTTTTAGCTAGGTTAAGGCTAAAAGGGGAGCCTTTTAAGACCTCCTTGGCTGCCTCTAGGGTGCCTTGCGGAGCCTTATTGAGAATATAGAGGTCATCTAGATAAGCTACTAAGGTTGCCCTCGGTAGCTTCCTAGCTAGGGCCTCTAGGGTAGGTCGGAAGGCAAGGGAAAAAAGAAGAGGTCCGAGAGGGTCGCCTTGCCTTACGCCCTTAGCCGAGGCTATAGCTGACCCATCTTCCGTGACTAAGATAGAAGGGTCATTATAGGCCCAAGCTGCTGCCTTATAGAAGGTAGGGGCATATATAGCTACTGAAGCAGCTATAGAAGCCCTATCTACTGAGTTGAAGGCATTAGCGAGGTCGATAGAGGCTAGCTGCTGGAAATTAGCCTCATTTGGGCCTATAATAGCCTCATAGAGGAGGAAAATAGCGGGTTCAACCCCGCCTGGGCTATTCACACCTAGCTGGAAGGGTAGGAGCATATTCGGTCGATAGGAGGTCATCAGGATCGCCTTCATAGCTACCCTATAGATAAGGTCTCCTATAGCTATAGGCCTAACCCCTCCATCGGGCTTTTCAAGCCCTATTAGGCGGCTAGCGCATAATAAGTGGGCTCCGGGGGCCGTGCCTTGGCGAATCATATCAGCTAGCAGCCTTAGAAAAGCTATCACAGGGGAATCTTTCCTAGTTACTAGGTCCAAAAGGGGCCTAGTCCAGCCACTAAGGCCCGGGGCCTTTTCCTTGCCTATAGAGGCTATAGCTGCTATAATTGTCTCTGATGTGATTGGTTGGCCGGCCCTAGGGCGGGTCTTCCCTTAGAAGGGGTCTTTTGAGCCGATAGGGTGCTTTTCTAGCAGCCTAGCCCTATTTTCCGTTGAATTAGGCGCTATAGGGGTCGGGTCAATAAGAGCCCTAGCAGCCCGGCCTAGGTAGCCTCTCTCTAGTAGCCTAGCTGCCTTCTGAGCCGGGCTAGGGGCTATAGAGGGTCTAGCTGCCTTAGGGGGCTGCTCAAGGGACTGTAGGCTCTCTAGGGTAGGAAGGTTAGAAGGGAATAGTCGAAGGAGGCTAGCTAGGCCTCCTTTTTGTAACCCTAACCCTAGTAGCCTAGGTAAAATAAGGAAATGTAATAGGGCCTTTTCAGTAGGCCTCTTTAAAAAGGCAGCTGCAGCTTTATGGGCTGCAGCTGTGAAAATAGCAGCCTGCCTTGCGTGTAGCCTTTTCTCAGGTATAGGGATCTTTGCAAAGGCTAATAGCTTCTGCATAGATGCCTTGGCTAGGATTGGGGCTATAGCTTGGTTATGTAGCTGCTCTAGGGTAGGCCCCTCTAGGGTAGGCTCCTTGGGCTCGGGCTCTAGGGTAAGCTCCCTAGGCTCGGGTTCTAAGGTAAGCTCCCTAGGCTCGGGCTCTAAGGTAAGCTCCCTGGGCTCCCTAGGCTCCCTAGTCTCTAGCTCTAGGGTAGGCTCCTCTAGGGGCCCTAGAGGCTCTAGGGTATATTCTTCTAGAGGCTCTAGGGTAGGTCCCTGACTAGAGGGCCTGTGGCTAGGCGTGCTAGGGCAAGAGGAGCTAGAGCTAAGGGACCTAGGGCTAGAGGGTCTTCCCCTTTCCTCATAGCTAGAAAAAGACCTATAGCTTTCCCTTGAGCTTGGTCGGTCTAGGGTAGGCTCCTCTAGGGTAGGGCTAGGCTGTAGCTGCCTTTGCCGCCTTGTAGGTCTTTGTAGCTGTGGAGAGGGGGTCCTTGCTAGCCTCTTTCTTCCTATAAGGCCTCTATAGCTAACTAAGCCCGGGCTAGCCTGATTAGGACTAGTAGGGCTAATAGAAGAAGCTAAAGAGGCCCTAGAGGCACTAGTGGCCCTAGTAGCTATATAGGTCCTTGGCCTAGGTAAGGTAGAAATATAGGCTTTACCTTCTATGCCGTGGATCTTAGCACTGTGGGTCTTGATGCCGTGAGACCCCCGGCAGGCTGTGCCGCAATAAGGGCAGCTGACTAAGCCAAGGGGCTGTAGCTGCCGGTCTGTATAGGTCTCGGCAGGGTGTTTTTTGCGTATATGCTCTAGGAGGTCTCTATAGCTGCCTTTGCAGGTTGGGCAACGCTGCGAGGGCATTTTGCTATAGGGTAGGTAGGGTATACGGTAGCTAGGTAGCTATAGGTATAGGGTAGCTATAGGTATAGGGTAGCTAAAAGGAAATAAGGTAATTAAAAGAAAATAAGATAGCTAAAAAGAATAGCTATAAGGTAGCTAAGATAAGGCTTAGAGGCTAAGCATAAGGTTAAAGCTAAGTATAAAAAGCTAGGTAGAAATAAAAGAGACTTATATAACCCTAGGGTTATTCTAGAAGATTCTAACCTAAGCCTAGCATAACCTTGAGCTAATGCCTGACCCAAAGCCTGACCCTAACCCTGACCCAATGTGTGACCCTGACCCTGACCCTAACCTCTATAGAAGACCTTAGAATCTCTATAGAAGCCCGAAGGGCTTCTATCTATAGCTGACCCAATGCCTGACCCTAACCCTGACCCAATGTGTGACCCTGACCCTGACCCTAACCTCTATAGAAGACCTTAGAATCTCTATAGAAGCCCGAAGGGCTTCTATCTATAGCTGACCCAAAGCCTGACCCTAACCCTGACCCAATGCCTGACCCTAACCTCTATAGAAAGCTCTAGAATCTCTATAGAAGCCCAGAGGGCTTCTATCTATAGCTGACCCAAAGCCTGACCCTAACCCTGACCCAATGCCTGACCCTAACCATGACCCTAACCTCTATAGAAGACCTTAGAATCTCTATAGAAGCCCGAAGGGCTTCTATCTATAGCTGACCCAATGCCTGACCCTAACCCTGACCCAATGCCTGACCCTAACCATGACCCTAACCTCTATAGAAGACCTTAGAATCTCTATAGAAGCCCGAAGGGCTTCTATCTATAGCTGACCCAATGCCTGACCCTAACCCTGACCCAATGCCTGACCCTAACCATGACCCTAACCTCTATAGAAGACCTTAGAATCTCTATAGAAGCCCGAAGGGCTTCTATCTATAGCTGACCCAATGCCTGACCCTAACCCTGACCCAATGCCTGACCCTAACCATGACCCTAACCTCTATAGAAGACCTTAGAATCTCTATAGAAGCCCGAAGGGCTTCTATCTATAGCTGACCCAATGCCTGACCCTAACCCTGACCCAATGCCTGACCCTAACCATGACCCTAACCTCTATAGAAGACCTTAGAATCTCTATAGAAGCCCGAAGGGCTTCTATCTATAGCTGACCCAATGCCTGACCCTAACCCTGACCCAATGCCTGACCCTAACCATGACCCTAACCTCTATAGAAGACCTTAGAATCTCTATAGAAGCCCGAAGGGCTTCTATCTATAGCTGACCCAATGCCTGACCCTAACCCTGACCCAATGCCTGACCCTAACCATGACCCTAACCTCTATAGAAGACCTTAGAATCTCTATAGAAGCCCGAAGGGCTTTTATCTATAGCTGACCCAATGCCTGACCCTAACCATGACCCTAACCTCTATAGAAGACCTTAGAATCTCTAAAGGAACCTCTAGAACCTCTAAAGGAACCTCTAGAACCTCTAAAGGAACCTCTAGAACCTCTAAAGGAACCTCTAGAACCTCTAAAGGAACCTCTAAAGGAACCTCTAGAACCTCTAAAGGAACCTCTAGAGGGATAAGGTGATACATTGGGTATCAATGTTGGTTGTAGGGCCAGGGCTGAGGCCGTCGTGAAAGTCTTAGTGAAAATTCAAGCGTCGGCCAAAGAGCACGATTAAAACTCTTAAAAATTCCACCACCACTAATAAGCAAGTAAAAACCAGACCAAAGGATAAGGAAAAGTAATACTAATCGGATTATCAGTAAAAAGAATATAGTTATCTCTATTTGGGCCTTTTTTTGCTACTTTTATTGCGTATTTAATAGTCGATTCCAGTTCGAGGCCAAACCCGACTAAATACTACTTATGAAATACCGTTATACCCTTATTAGTGGCTTTTAGCGGCGGCCAATGTGATTGCGTCTAAACGCGGACGGTACTCCACTCTTGACGACTAACCCTAAAGGCGAGACGGGCGCGGTCGTGAAGTCTAGGGTTAGGAGCAAAGTCGTCTCTGAACGATCAGGGTCGGGTACGACACTGCGAAGAATGGCTCCTCCACTTGACTATTCGACGGACATACGAGGACTTTCACGCCATAGCGACCCCTCCGTTTACTCGGCGTTAGAATGCATTTTAATCATTAATTAAAGGCGCAAAATCTGGGGTTGATAATAATGGCAGGTTGGCCCAAGCCTCCTGGAGGGTACCTGTTCCTAAAGAAGAGACTACCCAATAGAATTGCATCTTAGGCGTTATAATATCCCTGCTAGTTTCTGCGGACTAATACGATAAAGTCTTAGGCGTTACAATATCCCTATTAGGATACATCATTATGTATCCCCCGACATACTATCATCAGGTTAGATCTCAGACGGAAAGACATAGCGACTTATTATCATCCTCACATCCATCCTAACATCTCATCCACGGATTAATCTATTAACGTCTAGGTTATAATAAAGAACGCTATCTCTAATTATATATAATGTTTATAACTAAATTTTCCGTATCTATAAAGTATCATAATAATATCACCACCATCACCTGAACGACAATATCGCCTTACTACCCTATGTCTATGTTCTTCTAGGCCTTCGCCGACTAAAGCTATTCTAAGAGAACTATGCTAAAATCCGCAAGAACGGTTAACCCGGCCTCTATCCGTATTTCGGATTCTATAACCGCCACCGCCTATCCTTTCCCCTACCGAGGAAACAAACCCTAGTCATCACTAATTACCTTATAAGCTAGTTACGCCCCCTCATAAAATATAGGGGGTTTAGAGAATAAGAAAAAGAAAGAAAATATAAGGCAGAAAGGTTAGCGAGAAGCAATCACGGTTTATATCAAAAGAAATAAATAAATAAACAAATAAACTAATAAATAAGAACCAGTAGTAGCAGTAAGGTCTATAATGTGCTGGGGAACTTATTTCTCTCGCATCATCACAAATAATAGCTCCCCGTGCACTCTCGGCTTAGGAGAGAAGAGATCGCACGCGCGAGCGTATAAGATAATACCGCCTCCGAAACCTTTAATAAAACTAAGCATAATATATTCAAGAATATTCCCATAACCCAAACACTCGTCTAGTAGACAACCCCCTATTATTAATACCTAGCTTATACGCTACCATTATAGGTATAATACCCTTAGCTTAGACTCGGCTACTAAAGCCATACTTCTTTCTAATTTCCCCTTTTCCCAATTTATTTATGTTCTCTCTATTCTCTCTGTGAAGAGGCGATCTAACGCTTTGATCTATCGCCCCAGATTAGCCGGATGCCGCGAACTAAGACAATACTACCCTAGACCCGACCGACGAATAACCACTATCCACCATCACTATTACCCATCGAGGAAGCCAAAGCCTAGGAATTATCATCGCTAATCGACCCACCTCGATCATTCACGAACCGGTAGCTATAGCGAACGAACCGGATCTATGACCGGAAGTGTCCGCGGGACCACAAGTACCAACACCGCCGATCAATAAGCAAACATATCCCGACTCCAACTATATCGCGGCGCCGTATCCTATAGCCACAAACCAGTCGAGCGCCGCCGGATAAGACGAAGGGGAAGAGATCTCTGCAATCGGAATTCTAAATTTAGATTCGTCTTCATCAAATAATAAGCAACTAGGCCTTAGACCTGGCCGTCCCCGGTTAGACCCCGATATATCACCGCGTGGGCGAATGCGTCTCTGTGTCCAATGACACCGCGACCAGTAGCACCTTGCAAGGGTATAACAGATTATTCATCAGGCTGCGGTCACCTAGGAGCTACTACCTACCGTCGAATTCTCCGCCTTAACCTTACGTAATAATTCGACCTTATCATCATCTCTGCCCGCCTAAATCCCGTCTTAGTCGGGTCCCGAGCTTAAGTTTGAGGAAGTATCTCTTCCCTTATCGTCCATGGCTTCCCCCGTTTATAATATTAAGGGTAGCCATGGTAATAACACTAAGAGCTCCTCGCCCGATACTAATGCCGTGTTGCTACCGACGGCCTTAGCACCATTATTATCTCCTGGCCTTCCTCGGCAAGATAATGGTTAGTCATTATCTCGGCCGAGAAGTTCTACTTCGTTAATATCGGACTCGCCGGACTGCTTCATCCCATCAGCCTCGCCTTCCCTTAGGCCTAAGAATTATCATCTAATCCTTAGCGGCTTTCTCCAAGCGATCCACGACTAGGATACTACCGGTGGCCCCGATTTTCTATGCGCGCAGGGCGATTTATATAATCGCGTCCTTCGCACATTCTTTAGCCGCCAATACGAATATAAGTCATCATCATATCATCATCACCCGACCCGACCCTCTTGAGTTATAGAGGTACTCATATTATATGCTCAAACTAGGCCCGAATTCACGCGAGCTCGCTGAATCCAAACATACCGATACTCTTCAGGAAAGAATTAAACGTCTCGGCCACTCTCTTCCTCCCTTGCCGGCCGTCTTCGCGGAGCGTAACAACGCCTGCGACCCTCGTGCCTCTTTCCCCCATTAGCAAAGCTTTCTCTCTGCCTAACCCCCTGAGCCGCTCTCTTTCCGCAAGACATAGGCCTCCCTCCCATATAATTCGGTGACTATTACGCGCCAGTGGGATATTAATAGCATCTAGTTTAGGGCCAAGAGTTTATCCGCCATTCAAGCCCCTAACCAGTTTTAACTTTCTTTCTTCCCGCCTCATAAGAATAATATCTCTACTAACCAAGTCATCCAGCCCCACGGCCTTAATCTAGCACATACTCGGCACACTTATATCGGCACTTTTACCACCGCCGCCGTCCGCTTCTCCGTCTTCCTCTTCTTCCCTCATAGAGCCCATTCACAGACACGGGCTTCCGCAAATAGTCTCTCTCTCGCACGATTTAGAGACCTCTATAATGAGATCATCCTCCTAGCCATTTACGAAACGGTTCCCGACCACGCCCGGCAGGAAATCCCCAGCTCATATAACCTTATCTACGCAAAGTCTCGCGCGTACCAGGAAAAGCCGGGTGCTAGCCGATAGAGTGCTAAAGATAAGACCTAAGCCTTTCGCCTGGCATATAATATCCCCGCTAGCGCTCTTCCGCGTTTCTGGGCGTCGATCGTAGAGAAAGCGAACTTATATCGGGTCTAGACATAGCGAGGGGAAGATATTACCTACTTCTAGAACCCTCGCTTGCTTTTCTAATCTTATGACTTGAAGAACGTATTTACGCGGCCGAGCCTCTACGAAAGCTTGGCTCTGTTTTGAGATATAATCTTAGCTAGTCTCGACCTAAACTAGCTTGATATGCGCTCCTGCTGGCTTGATGTGGGGATGCGGGACTATGTTGCTAGACTACTATTGTTACCCGACGCTTAGGGTAGTGCTAAACCTTGGATGTTACTCTAGAAAAGCGACTGCTGCCGTCATCTTCATAAGAGCCTCTAAGATCTAGTCCTAGAAGCCCCTCTTGACGCCAAATACTACCGTTCTTTCCTCCTCTGCGATGCAGGGACCTACTATGCTAAGGCGAGGCCAAGCCGGGCATTAAACCTAGGCCACCTGGATACTAGATCACCCGGTATTATCCGTATTAAGGCATATAACTGCAGTAAGGACCTCTTTGGGGTCATGTTTAGTAATTACTAGCTCTTTAGCTTAGGCTATTTCCCTCTCCTTGCCTTTGACGAAGGCATATTGAAAGACCTTGCGGGCATAGACCAAAATCGCCAACGAGCCTTTATGCCTTAGCTTAGCTGCTCCTACCTTTTGCATGCCTAGGATACTAATAAGCGGCATCTGAGGGCTATCTTATCTCTGCGCCGGCACCTAAACTTTGGCATCCGGAAGGAGGTCACATTTCGGCTCGACGTTATTCTCGCTATGTGGGCCGATGGCGTATTGGAACCTAGCAGAAGTCCTTATACCGGGCCGATATCCTAGGACGTTCCCCTCAGTGATCATGGTGATAGTAACGCTAGAGCCAGCGGGATGTATTGCCCCTTTTGGGTTATTCCGACCGAAGTTATGACCTCTTTCGTGTCTACGCAAGCTACTCGCTTGATCCTTCCACTCGACCATATCTTCCAGGAGGTAATAAGGAAAGAAGGCGAGCAGCCATTATCATCCTCCTCCTCCTCTTCGACCGACCATATCCGGCAGATACTTAGGTTCTATACTGCTTAGCTTTTCTGTCGCCTCCTTATCTATGCACTTGACGATGAGGAGGAGGGGCTGAATTTCGATAATTAGATTTGGCGATTAGACTAGACGGCGCGGGCTCGTGGCCGTAGTAGGGGCTCTATTAAGAAGCGGCTAGGTCTCGGTCTAGGCCGCCCCATTAAAGAATCCGGCATACTCTAGATCCCTTATGGCCATATGGATTAGCAGCGGGGCCATATCTCGCTCGAGGTACTAGTCGATCTCTATATGCCTCGGAGCCCACTCTAGGCGAAGCTAGCATACTAGCCCAACGTTTAAGCTCTTACTATTACCTAGGTCACCGTCGAGCTTCTATTTCAACAGTTAGTTCGCGACGCTTGAGGAGCATACAATCAAGGGCATAGTGAGGAAGCCGAGGAGCTAGCTGGCCGGGCTATCGTCCTTACTATCGAGGAGACCGCCCGAGCCTACCATCAACACTTCCTTGCCAAGATCGAGTCGTACTAGGACAAAGTACGAGGTGACTATGGGCGCCAAAACTTACCAGTTCTTACTCGGCTACGGCAAGCCCAGGTAGAATCTACGGCCAAGGCCAGCCGTATTCCCACAGCCCAGACGATTCACGGCATTTACACGGAGGCATAGGCTAAGTACGGTGAAGCTATGCTATTATTATCATCTAATATCGATCCCTTGTCAGGGGATACTTTGCCCGACGAGCTACCTTATTAGATAGCCACGCGTCGGCGCCTACTACCTAAGAATAGCTAATCTGGCTTTCTATTTAGTTAACTATTCGGCCACTCTAAGCCGCCAGCCTAGGATCGACTATATTTCCTCCAAGTCTACCGAGCATTTAAGGACATATGGCAACGTATCTGCGCGTCGGCAGGCCCATTTAATAGCCGCTTTAGCGTATAAATCGGCCGTTATATCCAGATTGCTTTCAATAGTGACCCCACCAAAGAGGTCGGCATAAGCCATGGCCCGGGCACCTAGCATCATGGCAAGCTATCCTTCTTCCGGATCTAGTACTAGGCTCCTTACTTCTCGCCTCCTCGGGGAGATAAAGATACCTTCTTATCGTCTATATATCGCCGCGATGATTACCCCGAGGGTCTATCCCCTGATATAACTCCGATGATTCTATCACCTCGGGACTTTTAGGGCTTTAAAAGGGCAGCCTAGATACGCTAGGTAGAGATTATAGGGGATAATAATATCGAATGTCTACGCTCTACCGGTTATCATAACACTATTCGACGCTATTGCCGGCGGGTATTACTATACGTGACCTATATGGCTGGCCCGTCCTGGGGTAGGGACGGGGATATAAACTTTATATAGCCGTGGTCTCTTAAGAAACTAGACGTTTATAAGCAGCATAATTATAAAGAGGAGGACATTTTCTAGGTCCCTATGAAGGAGACGCATATCTCGAGGCGGATCTTCGAATCTATAGTGAGCCAACCGACTATCCTCCTGCTAACCCGGGATAACCTTATTGGCTTGCTTAACGCCATATAGTCGGTACCTAGTCATTCGCCTAGGTTCGTAGCACGCCTGCGGTGGACGAGGCGTCGGCTTAATAATAGCAATAATTAATATGACCTACGTAGCCACCTAGAGGTTAAGATATAGGAAATAGAGCCCTCCGCACAAAGTCAAACTCTCCTAGAACGGTTCTTAAATTAGGCTGAGCCTCCGCAGTGGGATATTGGCCCTGTAGATGATGATGATGATGATGATATCTCTGGTAATGTAACTGATGATGAAGAGGAGATGGATGATATAACGGAAGAAGATAATGGATCTTAATTGGATGGAAGTAATGACCTTGACTAGGGAGAATAGCGATACCGGAGAGCCATAGTAGCCTAAATAATAAATATGCGACATCTTTAGAAATGCTCTAGGTCATATTTTAACTATTTTTAATCCTAGTAGAAGAAAATTATATCTGTTATTGAGAGGTAATTAGCGTAAAGTAAGGCTTATAACCAATGCTACGTTTAGAACTCTCCTACTTAAGTTAGTCTAGTAACCTTCTCTTTATATTAGGATTAGATAATAATATATCGCTCTTTTAAGATGATAAAGGATACCGCGAACTCTTCGATTATAAGGTTTCGAATCGTAATAATATCTTCTATCTATAGGTCTCGTCTAGAACGATGGATGAAAAGGATGCTCCCTAAGAGACTAATAACTCTAGTAACTCGGTAAATAAACCCATTATCCGTCCTTAATAAAGGTCTATTTACTAATAGTTTAGGTATTATGGCTAAGCGGAAGGCGAGGAGTCGTGGTTTTAATAATATTTATTAAAGGTAAACCGGGTAGGTTTAATAGTAATAATGTAGGTAAACCTAGTCTCCCCTTCGAACTTGTCCAGCGTAAGAGTCCTAAAACCGCATTGGGCCTATAGGTGATGGACCTCTAGACCTCTAAACCTAGGGGTAAGTATCTATGCGCACTGGTCCTCCTAATGAGGCTTTCTATATTTCTCTTTCACCCCTAGGTTTAACTATCCGTGCGTTCTACTCTATTATTATCTTTTTCTTAGAGGTTAAGATATAGTCTAGCGAGTAGACGACCGTGGCGGCGATAATGATAATAATAGCGCGGTATATATGCGGTTAAGCGGTTGATGATTTGAGGATATAGTATAGGTGTAGAACTATCTCGAGTAAGCTATGCATATAATGCCTAGGGTTTTATTTGTAACTCCTACCTAGACAAATATGATCGGGGATATTATTAGATAAATAAAAAAAATATATAAATTATCGCTTAAGTTATATATAAATTAGATAGTAGAGGGGGAATAAAAAGTAAATACTACGAGAAGGTAGGGCAATTAACCCCCCTTTTCCTACTACTTAATTTCCTACTACTTAATATTTCTTCATCTCTATATCTATACTAGTCTAGCTAAATATAAATATTAAAGAATATAATCGAAGAATAATATATTATTCTCATCCTATACCGACCTTTTCCCTCTATAATAGCAGATAATAATATTCACGAGTCTATCCCCGCGTCTATCTTCCTACTACCTTTCCCTAGGAAGGGGAGACTAACAAAGAGACGGCGGCAGAACACGCCGTCTAATACGCAGAGTGACCGATACCTATTCATAGATTAGTCCTTATTACCTTCCCGGCCGCTAAGGCAACAGCAAGGGACCAATTAACCCCGCGAGAGTAGGGATATATTATATCAAGTCCTTATACCGGCCACTAGGACCTAGGATAATGCCCGGCCGGGGATAAGGCTATTCTAGCCTAGCCTCATCCGTGCCGAGGTCGCAAAAGCAACAGAATCCTTCCCACTCGAGCGAGATCAGGGTGCATATATAGCCAAGTACCCGCTGATTTATTGGGTGCGTAACCTCATTCGCGCCCGCGGAGGCCGTGTGCGGTGTACACTTTATGCTTTCTATGAATGGGGCCCGATTGTGGAGACACACAAGCTCAAACGCTGCTCACACCGGACAGAGGCCGAGGAAGTGTAGCCTTAGCTTAAGATATTTCGATATTATTAGGCACGTAGTGGTGGCCCAGGAGCGCGGTGTAGCCATTATCGATTCCCAACGTTGCTATATTAGCGGATAGTATACCGTGAAGAGATAGATCTAAAATATAGCAATGAAAAGGAGGCATAAGAGGAGCACGACGTATAGTATCGTGAGGCGCAATGTGCTTGGGTCAAGACGATGCAGCGGTTTATCACGGCATGCATGGTGGTGCATAGTAGGGTTATAGGTACTAGTGTAAGCCGATTGGGAGGTATGGTGCTGGAGATGATGGGCTAGTAGGACTGGAGCGGGTTGGAGGAGAAGGGGCTAGAGCACATTCGGATGTGGCTGGAGGAGATGGACGAAATTAGGGGTTTGCGATGCCCACGACTCCTAAAGTTATTCTAGTTTCTAGCAGAGGGGGCATATTCTAGGCAATTGGATGATGACTAATTTCCGGGGTATGGGATTTGTTTGTCTTCTTGTTATTATTCCTGTGGTCTATGATAAGATTAATATAAGTTTCCGGGATAGAACTCGGAAAAAGCCTAACTAGAGGGCTATATATATAGCTAAGTTAGTATACAGCTCGATAAATAAATAAAATAAACTAGTAAAGGCCATTGGGGACTATTAGGTCGTTAGAAACGCTCTGAAAGATGAGTAAAATAGATATATTGTAAAGTAATGCTTCGATATATAGGATAATCAATTATCTGAAATATATCGACAGGTATGGCTCGGACTTGATCCTATCATAAAACTGCATAAGCAGGTCATATACTATCTCGGGCACTTCTCGGAGTAGCTCCCTTATACACTCTTCATCTAATAGTTTTCTTTGTATAAATAAAACATTAACAATAGCCTTTCGCATATCTTAGATATCTGCTATAGTAGAGGTATATGCTTCCCGTGCAGCTTCGACTAGATACCTAGACTTCTAGCGCAATCGGACTATAGCCTTAAATTTCTTTAGAGATAGTACTTTAAGAGGTGGTATATCGTATTTCTCTGCGAGCGCGAATACTCTGACGTGAATAATCAGGTGGGAATCGTCCGAGGCAGCGTCGTCCGCATCCGACTCGTCAGCGTCTTCTTTGTACATCACGTCTGCTTCGTCATTTATGCTAGGTGTGGATCGTGGAACTTTATAGTCGGATCGGTAGAAGTATTAAATAACGCAATCGACTAACCGAGGATTATCATCCAGGAAGTTAAAAGATGCCATGGTAGTATCGTCCTTAGTGAAGTTGTTCGGCTTGATCTAGCTTGTGTTTATAGTGTCGAAAGTGCACTTTTTAGATATGACCGGAGACTGGAGACACACGATAGCGCGGTGTGCTTAATAATTCTTTTCAGTCGAGATAAGTGTTATATCCGAGTAGATGCCGGATTTCCATAGCCTGATCAACCGGTAAGAATGCGCTCTGAGAGCAACAACTCGGGCCCTAACTTACGTCTCGAGTAACCCCGTGGTTTTCTCCACGACGGAGTCGCGTTAGTCAGGAGGTGCAGGCATCTTCTGTGGCTCTTGTTGTTTCGCTGGTTGTAGAAAGAGCTCTGGGAAGACGGACTAGGCAGCGATACTTGACTCGAATACGCCTCGCTTCAGTAGATATTATAGGATTTGGACGAGCTTAGAGCGGGGGAGACCAGAGACACTCAGATTGTTGTTCTTAATAACTTCCTCAATCGGTCTCTTCTTGCGTAGGGCGGCGTTCTTATGCTTACTGAAGACTCGCCTACAAGAGGGAGAGCAGTAGACGGATCTCTGATCTGCCTTAGTGGGCTATATATACGGGAGGCAGATAGCTCATGCTACGTTGAGTGCGTAGCAAGAGGCTTGATTCATTGATATATATAGAACTATTTGCCAGATTGGAGCTTGGGCGTGGCACCGTTGACCTGGAGTATATATGTAAGGTAAGAGGGAACCGACCCTAACGCGACTGCGGTTGTGGTTGTCGCGCGGGGCCCGAAGCGAAAACTCAGGCACCAAGGCAGCTTTGCAGCAAAAGTCGTAGGCTGGTGCCTCCTCAGCCCCGCACGCACCCGGTATACCATGATCTCTTCAAACATGCAAAGACATGCCTGGCGTTTTCTGTATCTCTTTTGGCGTGACTAGAATAAATGCCGGGCTACAATACGTGGACTGTCTACTGGTCAGGTGCCATTACATCCGTCGTTGATACCCTATAGTCTTTGAGATCGACTCTATACCCCTACTCGAGGACACCCGCTATGGGTCTCCCCCCATACGTATACTGTGAATTACGAACCTCTGAGTTGGCGAAAGACTGAAAATTTGACCCTAGTTTACGGTATAGAGATGATATGAAGCTGGATGATGTGGAGGTTGGCAGTTATGATGAGGAATGGACGTACGTGGCGTGTGACGAGGACCGTCTTTGTCCATACTGCGACTGGCTGGCACCGCATGTAGACTATATAGTGATTGCAGTCGATGGGGCGTGTGAGGGGAATGGTATGACTAGAGCTAGGGCAGCGGCCGGAGTGTTCGTCGGCAAAATATCCCAGTACAACAAGAGCGTTCTCTTAGCCGAGCCGAACGCAACAAACTAGGTTGCAGAGTTACGGGCTAGGATCCTTGCGCTTCGCCAGGTGATAGATATACAGAGCCAGTGTTTTAGAGAGGAACAGCTTCGGATGGTTGTCATCAAATCCGATTCGGAGTATTTGGTCAAGGGGATAACTGAGCGGGTATTTAAGTGGGAGAATAACGGCTACCGAACATATAAGGGAACGCCGGTGAAGAACTGGGAGCTTTTTAAGAAGTTAGACGGATTAATTAGAAACTTGAATGAGCTTAACGTCGAGGTTTTGTTCTGGCATGTACCTCGGAGTCGGAATATAGAGGCGGATAAATTAGCTAGCAGGGCACTGCGAAGCCAATAGTATATTGCTTTAATTACGATACTGAAATGAGTAAATGTGAGTAGAAGCTTAAGTGAGCGGGATTAATCAATCAATGGCTGGATGATAGCGTGCTAGGTGTCGGAGCTTATATAAAGGCGCTTTGTATAAGATGGTCTCGGAACTTCATGGTTGTTCTGGGCTATAACCTATCTCCAGTCTAGTAAGTAAGTAGTTGGGGGGGAAAGGGCTAAGTCCGGTTCGAATGACATAAATTTGGCCATAATAGACAAACAAGAGTGAGTTCTTATGGAGTTCTATATCGCCGACTTGTTATGGCTTGTCTGCCGCGCCGCCCGAGTTTCCTAGGGAGCGAAAAAGAAGGTTTATGTCTGAGTCCCGCCTCTTCCCCTATGGCCGTCAAGGATTACTACTATTCTGCCGAGTGGTCTTCCTAAACCTACGAGAAACCTCCTCTTTGGTATCTCTCTCTTGCTTTGCCTCCTTTGCTTGTGCCTTTGTAAGGATGTAACCCTGGTGGATTAATTCCCAGGAGGAGATTGCGCCCTCCTCCTCCTCCCCCTCCTCTCGTGGTTGCTCAGGATTTATGGCCAGAAATGCCGGCCACGTAACCTCTTTGAACTCCTCGGCCGTTAGTAAGCTAGGAAGGGTGCTGGATTGCTGTTGATTCTGGCGTCTGCCTTTCTGCTGTGTCGATGACTGTGAAGATAGCGATGAGCTGGACTTTGTGGGGGTTTGGGCGCTTGGTGGCGGTAATGGTTGCTAATCCTCATAAAAGTCGAAGGAGAAGCTAGGCCTAACCCTCTCTTCTAGCTGCTGAACCTTAGACTAACCGCGGCATATCTGGCCAGAGACCTGCTTTAAGCCGGATTTAAACTCCCTTTATCGCGAAGAAGGCACTAGGATGCTTAACATACCCGACACGTGTGTAGCGACCGACTTGACCGCAGCCGCCCGGTTCTTTTCCTGCCTATCGGGGAGCACCTTTAGCAAGGCACTGCGGACATATATCTCCTGAAGAGGGTTCTAGGTGCCGAGGTGACCTAGGACTTCGTCGAGCTCGCCGCCATGCGTGATGTGGGTGGGCCTAAAGATATGCTCGGCAAGTGCTTCACCAAAGATGATAAGGCCGGCGACGACTCTTATCTGCTTGGCAGCTAGCGAGTTGGAAGCCGGTAGTGGGACTCGCTACTTGCTTAATACCTATACCCGGAGCTCCTTCCAGCGGGAGTAGTCGGCAAAACAAGCATTATCGAGGTTACTGCATAAGAAAGTCTCCATATGTTTGAGAGCAAGGTCGAAGAAATTAGCCAATAAGGTCCGGCTGCATTGTGATATCAATCATTAGACCTAGATCATAACGAAATAGAAGGAGGGAATTAGCCGTTAGCATATACATCTCAGTCTCTTTCTCTTTAAGATTCTCTAGTTCAACGACAAAGGAGCAAATCACTTTAAAATTATCCTAAACCTAGCCTAATTCCATAGTCTTAGACTTTAGCTGCTTTTATATAGATTTTAGTTCCCCTTCAAGTCTTTCTTTCGCTTTCTAGGCATTCTCTAAGTCAGCCGCTCTCGCCTTCTCTTTATTATCTAGATCGATAGCCCGGGACTCCTAAGTTTTAGATATCTCCGTCACCGTTTTCATATCCTCCTCTATATTTCGAACTTAATCCCTAAGCGCCTGCGAGGCTTGTCTTTCGTCTTTCAGCTGCTTTATAGCATCATCTCTAGCGCGGTTGACCTCTTTCAGTTTGTTATACTCGGATTGCTATTTACTATCTGACCTTGTGAGTGCTTTGATATTCTGCTCGTAAGTAGTTTGGAGCTCATTGAGATTCTTCTTAAGGCTTATGTTCTCTTGGCACATTCCTTTGAGGCGTTTAAACTCGTCACCGGCATAGTACTCTTCGACAAACGAGAAGAAGCTATCAATAGGGTCCTCCGAACCTTTAGGGGGAGGCGATATATTGTTGGGTTTCGGTGGTGATTTATCGGCTACTAACGGCATAGATATAGATATTGGGGGCTTTTTCGTTGTCATTATATCGTATAGTATAAAGTGTCGATGGAAGTCGCGAATATTAAGAGTAAGGGGATGAATTAAATTAGTAAATAAGGGGGAGGGTTTCAGGCAGCAAAAAAGGCGACCGCGTAATAATTTATACATTCAAGTACGCCTGCTAACTAGCTATGCATAAGTGGGTTCATATCGTATGTATAATTATCTATATTCTGCAAAATGGTTAGTCAGATGGACAGTTCGCAGCCTTATTTCACGGAGCGTATTGGTGTAGCCCGAAGTTAAGAAGACAAACCGGGGGTTAAGCATCAGAGAGGGTAGATGGGGATTTACGCTGGTTGGCTATGGCAGGTTAGGATAATAGTGCAGGGGGGGTTAAGAAAAACTAACTAGGCGCTCGTCAGTGCGCGAGATTTTATCTTCTAGGCGCATCATTATATAGCTTATGGGGTGGATTTTTAGAGGCGGAATTTAGAAGAAATATTAATTAATTCGCCTATGGAAAAGGTAATATGGTCGATAAATAAGTAGCCCTATGAATACGCTATGCTAACCGGACCTAGAAAACGGGTATCTATGTGCAGGGTAGGCGGGCTAGTCTGGCGATAACGGCGGCTAATTGCCCAGCGGATTGAACTTTTAAGCCTTATATTTCCTCCTACAGTTCTATTCTATAATGCTAGGAGAATTCGCGCCCTAGGGGACTCTGCCTCTATGTAATAATCCATTACTCTTATATAGGGCGGGTGGGGTGAGAATTAATAATTTTGGATACCGCGCCTGAAACCTTCTTTCTTAAGTTATTCTATTAGCCTGTTCTCTATATCGGGGTTAGATGCATCCTCCTTCAACATAAACGGCACCGCAAATTCTTCGATTAAGTTATAGAGCGCGTTAACGTCTTTAATCTGCAGATCCCGCTTAGACCTGCGGACGAAAAGGGTGCTGCTAAGACATAGATGACGCCGGTAACTTAGCAAACGAACCTATTCCCCGTTCTTAATAGATGTTGTCGTCAGGAGGAGCTCGGCTAGAGGGTTCTTTAGGTTATTAGACGGCGGGCCGTTGTCCTCTTTGCAAAGGCCACTATTATATGCCTTTGCAATTAGTTCTAGGCCAAAGAGTAAAGGGATGTCGCATGGATCGTCGCCCTCGAGGTTGAACAGAGGGTGCGTCTTGGGCATAGCCACCTCGACCATCTGTGGCTCGTGCCGAGTGGCCTGGTCACGGCGGCAGTTGATTCGGACACCAATGACCTTTGAGGACCTGTCGGCCAGTACGCGCTTGGATAGATGGTCGTGTTGACCAGGTTCGTCGATTATGCTGCCGATCGTATCTCTGTAGTAACCTAGGTAGTCGATGGCATTACGGTAGGCAGTGAGGGTGATATCGGTGGAATGGCGTGGTTCAAAGTCGGTGCCCGCTCTCATGACTGTAATAACTGGGCCTTTCTAGATGAACTCGCCCTAAGTATCGCCTACTAGGGTTAGGATTGTACTATGGATGGCTTGATTGGTTATGATGTTGCGGGGAGGGACGTCTGGATCCAGGAACCATATGTGTAGGGTGTCCTGGTTGTTTTCTCTCCCACGAAGGACATTGCGCCTGACTTGGCGTAGGCCATGACCGATGTAGTTATTGCCGGGGATGTGCAAGAGGTGGTTGAGAACTGGGTGGAAGTAGTCCCTAACCTCGTATTCGTCCTTTTTGGAATCCACCTAGACGAGGGACGGCCGCTTCTTAGTTATGGGAAAGAGAATGGCGAGGTAGTGGTTGGGGGAAGGGCGAGTGGCAAAGTTATGTTGAGCATATGCGGCGAACTTGCGGCAAAGAAGCCGATGGGTTCGCCAGTCGGTTTGCTGATACTCTAGAGAGCAGTAGGCGGCTGAAAGGCAAACGGCATAGCGGCGAGTATTAGGGGAAGCGCAGATTGTGCAAAGAACGGGAGGAACTATTTTGGACGAAAGAGACGGTCGATTAAGGCCGTTAGTATAGGTCGGGAAAAGGCAGAAGTTTGTTTGGTGAGAGGGTTGGGTGGATGTTAGTTTACTTATGTGAGGTTGGATTTTCAGGGGGTTAGTGGGCGGTGGCTTGAACTTACCGGGATTTCCGTTGGCAGGAAGGGGGGATTGAAACGGAATCAAATGCGGGCGGCAGCTAGAGCTGGAGTTAGTAATTCCCCCCCACTAATATGCCGTGTTCTGGTAAGAAGAGCCGAAACATGAGATGCGATGATGGCCGAATTCTATCGCTAATCCTTAATGATGGTATATGAATTGAATGATTGGCGATAAATGGCCGGTCGTGGTAAGCGTAGCCAGTAGTCGAGACCGGGGGATTGATGAGCTGGTGGAAATTTTAGAGTGCTGGTGGATTTAGTGACGGCAGGGGGTTGGGGAGCAGGGGGTAAGAATAGGGGTTTGGCGGGAGATAAAGCTGGAGTGGCCCCCTAGATTTTAGGGGCAGTAATTTCTCTACTTTCAAAGTACGTAGCGCTGAATTGGGGCGACGATAGGCGACGATAGGCGACGACCAATGACCAATAACCGGCTCCGACGATAGACGACGAACAATCAATATATCCGATGATAACGATAACGATAGCTCTGACGACGATTTAATCGATTTGATAGCGATGAATAAATAAATAAATGAATGAATTTAGAAGGAAGGTGCCGATACTGCAGAATCTAAGTAGATGAGCGAGAGGGGGAGAGAGTGGGAAAGAAGTCTGTTTTGGGACTCTTTTTATAGGGTGACTGGAAATGTCATGTGGGTCGCCGTCTGGTCGTTTCTTTGCTTTATCTGCCGATAGCTTCCGGGTTGGTCCCTCTTAGCCTTTCTTTCTCTCCTTATCTGCTGGGTCTACTTTCTGGCTCTCTGTGTTGGTTTCTTCCATTACTGGCTAGTTTAGTGGGCTGGCTAGGTGGGGAGGTTTTCTGGTCCTACGTCTGTGTCGGCTCGTTGGGTCTTTCTCTTTATATGTTTCCTTTGGCTCTCGAAGCTAGTGGTGGGACGAAAGGGAGAGGTGTTAGGGCTGGGTACGTTATGGAGGCGAGTTAGAAGGGTAGGAGTTAGGTTAAGAAGGGTATGGAGGGTTAGGCTTTTTAAGGTAACCGAGTAGTTACTATCACGGTTTCCGGTTACGGTTTCCGGTTCCAGGTTCTGGATAGAGTTTTCAGGCTACTATTTCTGGTTCCTGGGTCTGGATAGAGTTTTCCGGTTCCTGGTTCCGGATAGAGTTTGCCGGTTTCTGGTTCTTGGCTCCGGTTAGAGTTTCCCGGCTATGGTTTCTGGTTGGTGGTTGGTAGTGGTTGTTTTCCGGTTGCCGTTTCTGGTTCTTAGTTCCTGGTTCCTGGTTCCTAGTTTCCGGTTAAGTTTTTTGCTTGGCACGGTTTGCTGCCTGGTCGGTTTTTGTTTTGTCCTGGCGCGTTTGTAGGGGGGTTCCCAGGGCCTAGGTGGCGGTTAAGGGTTTGGTTGGTTGGTTTCTTGGACTTGCCCTAAGCCAACCCTTGACGGTTACCCCGTAACCCTAAGCCAACCCTTGGCCGTTACCCGTAACCCTAACCCGAACCTAAACCTAAGGTTTTCGTTTGACTTGGGAAGTTGAGAGGGTTGCGGGTGGTTGTGAGGGTTGGTTTGAGGGGACCAAGGTGTTGTTTACTGGTAACCCTAACCCTGAGGTGAGGGTTGGGAAGGACTAACCTCTGACGTCCGGGGAGGGTGACGCGGAGCGTTGTTGGAGGTAGAAGGGGTAGAAAAGGGAGGTGGTGGTGGAGGTGCTGGCAGGACACAGTGTGAACACAGTCCTAACCCTAACCCTCGCACTGTCCCCCAGGGTGGGGTTAGAACAGAGTAACTATTAACTATCTAAGCTATTTTGCCCTAGGGGTTTCTTCTAGCTAAGATATAGCTTATAGATAAAAGAGGGGAGATTTTTCTAAGAAATAATAAAAGAAAAAGCATAAGAGATATAACTAGGAAAGAGGTATAGCTAAGAGAGAGATATAGCTAGGAAAAAGAGATATAACTAAAAGAGAGAGGTATAGCTAGGAAATAGAGATATAACTAAAAGAGAGAAGTATAGCTAGGAAATAGAGATATAACTAAAAGAGAGAGGTATAGCTAATAAGAAAAAGGCAAAGAGATAAGAGATAAGAGATAAAAGGTAAAGGATAAAGAAAAGCCTTAAGAAGCCCTAGGGGTATTCCAGATCGACCTAGCTAGGTTACTAGGGGTATCTCGGGCTATAGAAGCCGCAGAGGTCGCCCTAGTCCTCATCAGGGCAAGGCTAATAGAGGAATCTAGCTGGTTAGCCGCAAGGGGGCCAATAAGGTCCTGGAGCTTCTGATAGGTCTTAGCTGTCTCTAGGTCCATAAGGCCGCCTGCTGAGATAATAAGAGGCTGAAAAAAGGCCCCGAGAGACCTATATTTTCTGCGTTTTTCTTCGGCAGCCTCTCTTAAGGTGCTATAAGGGTCTTCTTTAGCAGAATCCTTTGAAATAGCTACGATTTGAATATCATAGTAATAGCAGCTATTTCCTAGGTTAACTACAAAGTCGGCCCTTAGGCTACCTTCTGGGTGGACTAGGGGTTCTTTTTCGACCTCTAGGGTAGGCTGGCTACTTAGGGCTCTCACAAAGGCCCTAGTTATAGCGTCATGCCTTGCAATCCACCTTCTATTAGCACCCTTGCAGGTATCCTGATGGCCTAAGGCAGCTATAGCTCCACAAGAGCTACAGGGTAAGCTGATAGGCTTGATTGGGTAGAAAAGCCGGCTTCGGAGGGCTTCAGTGACCTCAGAGTCTGTAAAAGATAGGGCTTTTTGGGTAGGTAAGACTCCGAGCCACTTACGGCCGAGATAGCTAGCATTTTCTAGCCTAGCATGCCTATAGCTAGCGGGGAGGTCCTCTAAGAAGCCTGCTAGCCTAGCCTTATTAGCTTCCTTTAGCACCTGTTGGGCTGTTTTCCCTAGTCTAGGCTGGCCTTGGTTAGGCTGGCTTTGGTCTAGGGTAGGCTGGGCTAGGGGCTTCCGGATGAGGCCTAGGGTAGGCTGCGAGGCCTCCCTAGCTGCTAGGAATAGCTCGTGGGCTAGGTCCTTGTGTAAGGGTATTCCTAGGCCTCCCTCTCTGACTGGAAGGGCTATAAGGCTTGAATTAGGCTCTTTAGGGCTCTCACTAGGGCTTCTAGCCACTAGGGCTATAATAGCCTCTCTTATAAGGGTATTAGCCTCTTCCCAAAGGTCTTTTAGCCCGGTTGGGTCTAGCTGCCTCTGGAGGTGCCTTAGAAGAAGCTGGATACTGCCTCTAAGAAGAAGCAAAGAGTGCTGCTTTGGAAGGTCTTGCAGGGCCTCTAGGGCTTCCTGTAGGGTAGCTAGCTTTTCTTGCAAGAAGGTTCTTTTAGGCCGGATAGGGCCGATATAAGTACCTAAGGCTTTTAAGCCTTCTAGCTTAAGGTCCTCTATAGCCTTTTCCTTGCTTTTAGCTAGGTTAAGGCTAAAAGGGGAGCCTTTTAAGACCTCCTTAGCTGCCTCTAAGGTGCCTTGCGGAGCCTTATTAAGTATATAGAGGTCATCTAGGTAAGCTACTAAGGTTGCCCTAGGTAGCTTCCTAGCTAGGGCCTCTAGGGTAGGTCGAAAGGCAAGGGAAAAAAGAAGAGGTCCGAGAGGGTCACCTTGCCTTACGCCCTTGGCCGAGGCTATAGCTGACCCATCTTCCATAACTAAGATAGAAGGGTCATTATAGGCCCAAGCTGCTGCCTTATAGAAGGTAGGGGCAAAAGTAGCTACAGAAGCAGCTATAGAAGCCCTATCTACTGAGTTAAAGGCATTAGCAAGGTCTATAGAGGCTAGCTGCTGAAAATTAGCCTCATTTAAGCCTATAATAGCCTCATAGAGGAGGAAAATAGCGGGTTCAACCCCGCCTGGGCTATTCACGCCTAGCTGGAAGGGTAAGAGCATATTCGGCCGATAGGAGGTCATTAGGATCGCCTTCATAGCTACCCTATAGATAAGATCTCCTATAGCTATAGGTCTAACCCCTCCATCGGGCTTTTCAAGCCCTATAAGGCGGCTAGCGCATAATAGGTGGGCTCCAGGGGCCGTGCCTTGGCGAATCATATCAGCTAGCAGCCTTAGGAAAGCTATCACAGGGGAATCTTTCCTAGTTACTAGGTCTAGAAGAGGCCTAGTCCAGCCACTAAGGCCCGGGGCCTTTTCCTTGCCTATAGAGGCTATAGCTGCTATAATAGTCTCTGACGTGATTGGTTGGCCGGCCCTTGGGCGGGTCTTGCCTTGGAAGGGGTCTTTTGATCCAATAGGGTGCTTTTCTAGCAGCCTAGCCCTATTTTCTACTGAATTAGGTGCTATAGGGGTCGGATCAATAAGAGCCCTAGCAGCCCGGCCTAGGTAGCCTCTCTCTAGTAGCTTAGCTGCCCTTTGGGCCGGGCTAGGAGCTATAGAGGGTCTAGCTGCCTTGGGGGGCTCAGGGGGCTGCTGGAGGGACTCTAGGCTCTCTAGGGTAGGTAGGTTAGAAGGGAAAGACCTAAGAAGGGTAGCTAGGCCTCCTTTTTGTAACCCTAACCCTAGTAGCCTAGGCAAGATAAGGAAATATAAGAGGGCCTTTTCAGTAGGCCTCTTTAGAAAGGCAGCTGCAGCTTTATGGGCTGTAGCTGTGAAAATAGCAGCCTGCCTTGCATGTAGCCTTTTTTCCGGTATAGGGATCCTTGCAAAGGCTAATAGCTTCTGCATAGAAGCCTTGGCTAGGATTGGGGCTATAGCTTGGTTGTGTAGCTGCTCTAGGGTAGGCCCCTCTAGGGTAGGCTCCTTGGGCTCGGGCTCTAGGGTAAGCTCCCTAGGCTCGGGCTCTAAGGTAAGCTCCCTGGGCTCCCTAGGCTCCCTAGTCTCTAGCTCTAGGGTAGGCTCCTCTAGGGGCCCTAGAGGCTCTAGGGTATATTCTTCTAGAGGCTCTAGGGTAGGTCCCTGACTAGAGGGCCTGTGGCTAGGCGTGCTAGGGCAAGAGGAGCTAGAGCTAAGGGACCTAGGGCTAGAGGGTCTTCCCCTTTCCTCATAGCTAGAAAAAGACCTATAGCTTTCCCTTGAGGCCGGTCGGTCTAGGGTAGGCTCCTCTAGGGTAGAGTTAGGCTGTAGCTGCCTTTGCCGCCTAGTAGGTCTTTGTAGCTGTGGAGAAGGGGTCCTTGCTAGTCTCTTTCTTCCTATAAGGCCTCTATAGCTAACTAAGCCCGGGCTAGCCTGATTAGGACTAGTGGGGCTAAGGGAAGAAGCTAAAGAGGCCCTAGAGGTATTAGTGGCCCTAGTAGCTATATAGGTCCTTGGCCTAGGTAAGGTAGAAATATGGGCTTTACCTTCTATGCCGTGGATCTTAGCACTATGGGTCTTGATGCCGTGACTTCCGCGGCAGGCTGTGCCGCAATAAGGGCAGCTGACTAAGCCAAGGGGCTGTAGCTGTTGGTTGGTATAGGCCTCGGCCGGGTGTTTTTTGCGTATATGCTCTAGGGTATCTCTATAGCTGCCTTGGCAGGTAGGGCATACCTGCGAGGGCATTTTACTATAGGGTAGCTAGAGGTATAGGGTAGGTATAGGGTAGCCGAGGTATAGGGTAGGTATAAGGTAACTAGAGGTATAAGGTAGCTATAAGAAAGAAGATAATAAAGAGAAAATAGCTATAAGGTAGCTAAGATAAGGCTTAGAAACTAAGCATAAGGGTAAGAGTTAAGGTTATAAGAAGCTTAGAGAATAAGGTCTTTAGAGATACTTATATAACCCTAGGGTTATTCTAGAAGCTTCTACCTTAACCTAAGTCTAACCCTAAGCCTAACCCAAAGCCTGACCCTAACCCTGACCCAATGTGTGACCCTAACCCCTATAGAAGGCTCTAGAATCTCTATAGAAGCCCGAAGGGCTTCTATCTATAGCTGACCCAAAGCCTGACCCTAACCCTGACCCAATGCCTGACCCTAACCATGACCCTAACCTCTATAGAAGACCTTAGAATCTCTATAGAAGCCCGAAGGGCTTCTATCTATAGCTGACCCAAAGCCTGACCCTAACCCTGACCCAATGCCTGACCCTAACCATGACCCTAACCTCTATAGAAGACCTTAGAATCTCTATAGAAGCCCGAAGGGCTTCTATCTATAGCTGACCCAATGCCTGACCCTAACCTCTAGAACCTCTAACGGAACCTCTAAAGGAACCTAACCGGGAGGCCAGTGGTAGTTTGGGCCAAACTACCATCTGGGGTTAGGGGCACGGACCAATGAACATGCAGGGATGCACGCGGGGGTGGGTCCCGGACGCGGACAGGGGGGCCAAACTACCAGTGCCAAACTACCATTTCATACTGCAGCCAATCAGGGTGAGGGACGGGCAAGTTCAGGGTTAAGGAAAAAGCAAAGAGAGGAGGGAAATCTAACAGAACGCGTCTCGGGAGGCCAGCCTTTGTCACGACTGGGTGAGTAAGTAAGCTCAATCTCATCATCATCATCATCATCATCATCATATGGCGCGTCTATGATATACACCTAACTGCAATAATAATATATGCCAGGTGGAGGCGCAAGTGATGACGATAGAGAGCAGATTCCAGCAGCCACTATTCATTCGAGAGAGCCTCAGTGAAAGCAGCCACCCACCATGATGGTCCGGGCGCGTCCAACAGACTCCCCCGGCAGCAACGGGCCAGAGCACCAGGGAGACACAAGAGAGTCCGCCAGTCATGATCATGATCATGATCATGATCATCATCATCATGCAGAAGGCACCGAACTGGGCGAAGAGTGGCTTATATATAACGGCGAGTACCAGTCATTGATCTGCGTCTTCCATGGCTATGCGGTCCGCAACCTCGAGGGTCACTTGAGGGACCGTCACCCAGACATCAACCATCGGGCCCGCAGCGATCTCGTCCGCCGCCACAAGGGTCTACAGCTGCAGGGACCGGCATCGGAGCAGCTCGTCCAGCACGGTGCGTTAAACCCGACCCGGGCCGTCAAGGGTCTTACTGTTCACCGGGGCTTCGCCTGCACCTGGCCGGGCTGTAGGCACCTCACGCCGAGCTGGAAGTGCCTACGGGTCCACTTCAACGACGAGCACGACATGAAGGGAGCCAGGGCGCGGGCGGACCTCTGGACTAGCGTCTATCTGCAGACCTTCTTTACAGGACCAAAGAGGGCGATTTACTACTTCTGCGTTGGCGTCTCTATCGGCGGCAGCGATGCTGTCTCGGCAGCAGGAGATCCTCTGACGCCGGTGGGCAGGGGGAGAAGAGCGACGATGGCCGATAGGCAGCAGACGCACCCAGAAGATCAGATGATGATCGCCGATATTACCTAAGGGTGGTCACTGCAGCAGGAGGAGCAGGAGAAGATGCAGAAGGTCATGGAGGAAGGGATCCTGAGGCACGAGACGACGAACTGGCTGAAGAGGACCGGCTGGTCAGCCCATTTCGCCGGGAGGAATCTGGTGGATATCTAAGCCTGCAGCAGGATGGCCGGCCGTGACGACGACGAGCTGCGACGGATGGCCACGGCTCTAGATCGCCTATTCTTCGACCGCTGCATCGGCGGGTTAAAGAGCATGCCCCTGATGACCCGCCTGCTCCTAGCCAGCCCCCACCCTCACGATGCGCATAGCCGACCGTTTGGGCCGCTGCAGGAGAAGACCAGCATGGATCGCTACCTGGTATATGTGAAGCGGTTCTTATGCTATTGCCTCAATGTGCTCTCGCTGGAGGAGGATGCGCTGTTTGCCGAACACGGCTTTCGCTTCACGCATGCACAGAGGGCCAGCCTCGAGCTGCTCTGGGCGCATCTGCAGGACGAGGAACAGTCGGGCGAGGGGCTGCAGGAAGAGATATTGCAGATTCTGGCGGACTTCTGGATGCAGCGGCTCGACGGGGACCCTTTTGCGAGCCCGCTGTGGCACTTCGTCGGGGTGCTGGGAATCGACGGCGAGACGGGGCAGCTCCGACCTGCCCACCTATTCACCTACGTGCTTGCGGGACTCGTCTTCACGGGGCGGGCGCTGCTGGGAGAGTGGGCCATACCCACCCGGGAGCGGGCCGGGATGACGGACCTCGCGCAACGGTTCGCCTAGGTTCGAGACGCCTGGCTTTGCAAGGCGACATACTCTCCCATGGGCTATACGCTTAGCTTGCTGTTATACGGAAGGAAGATCGCGCAGGAGACTAGTAGCCGGCTGATGGTGTCCTGGAGCAAGGACGGCGAGATAATGTACTTCATGGGCAAGCCGATCCTGATGGAGAAGATTCGTCACATGGTGGCTAGGATGACGAAAGACGCCGAGGACCTGCTGTGGGGTCAGTTGATGTTCAAGGAGGGCGACGACGAGCGTTTCATCCTTCCTCTGGACGGCATTGAGGATGATCTCACCCATACAAGACGAGGCCGGTCCTTTATCCATACCAACGACCTCGCTGGCAAGGAGGTCGAGATGCTCGAGGACCTCGTCATGGGCTCGCGGAAGACAGAGTTCCTAGATCGAGCGGGCGAGTGGAAGTGGGCGGGCATCAGGAAGTACCTGAAGCTGGTGAAGAAGTTCGAGGAGTTTCTGCTGCTCCTCTCCCATATCACCGGCGGCCAGCCCAGCCGAGGGGAAGAGATCACGGGCCTGCGCCTGGTCAACGGCATCAACAGGGACCGCAACGTCTTTGTCATCGACGGCGATGTTGTGCTCGTCACCTAGTACCATAAGTCTCTGGCCCACTTCGACTCGCCGAAGGTGATCCCCCGCTTCCTGCCGGAGAGGATCGGGCAGCTGCTCGTGATGTACATGGTCTACATCCGACCGCTGATGGATCGCTGGGAGGCGGATAGATGGGAGCTATATGGCAAGATGGCACCGCCGAGCGACTTTATCTGGCATAACGAGACGGGGCCATGGGAGAGCAGTCGTATGTCTGGGGCCATGGGGAAGTGGACCTCCCACTATATCGGCCGCAGGATCACGCTCTAAGACTGGCGCCATATCGCCATCGCCATCAGCAAGAAGCACGCTCGCGACCGGGGGGCCGCTCGGGCAGACTTTGAGGACGGCGACGACGATGACGAGTCGGAGCAGTACGAGGCGCCGGACGATCTGGCTGCCTGTCACACCGGCCAGACAGCCGCCAACTACGGTGTCACGATCGATGTGCTGAAGCGCTTGACGGCCGAGTCTCTGGACATATTCGGGCAGGTGAGCCGTCGTTGGCACAAGTTCCTCGGCTGCGACGCGCAGCAGCAATCGGCCTTGGAGCCGCCGCCGTCAACTTCGTCCTCGAAGCGCAAGGGTGCGGCCGAGTCTGGCGGCGAGGAGAAGAAGTGCCACCCTCCCCGGAAGCGGGCCAAGATCGCCTCGCTCGAGACGCTAAGGGCAGGTATGACAGCAGCAGTGGGGGACAAGAAGAAGGACGACATGATCCTGCGGGCACTCCGGGCTGTCCTGCGTGATGACGCTGCCTAGTTTCGGTCACCCCAGCAAGAAGAGGCCGTCAGGTTGGCCGCGGCGAAGCAGAGCCCGCTGGTTGCCGTGCTGCCAACGGGCGGCGGGAAGAGCTTAGTCTTCATGGTCCCGGCTATGCTGGCAGGTGCAGGCGTGACCATCGTGGTGGCTCCGTTCGCCGAGTTGAAGAGGCAGCTGGTCACACGCTGCGTCGATGCCGGCCTAGACTGCAAGTCCTGGCCCGAGGCGCGTGAATCTTGGCCTAGGGTTACGCTGGTCTCGGCCGAGGCGGCTGTTACCGATGACTTCCTGCAGTGGGCCGCTGATCTGAGTGTCAGGGGAAGGCTAGACCGAGTGGTCATTGACGAGTGCCATCTGTCATTCACTGCCGCCGAAACCTACCGCGCGAAGCTCCGGTGCCTCGTTCTCCTGCGGAGCTTGGGGTGTCCCTTCGTATTCCTCACTGGGACCCTGCCGCCGCTCCGTCAACGCGACTTGGAAGAAGCCATGCAGCTCCAGGCTCCGCTCTACATACGGGCTTCGAGCCATCGGCTGAACGTGCGGTACTCCGTCCTTCGCGTCCGTAACGGACGGGGCGTCATGGAGGTGAAGAGGCTGGTGGACGCCCGGCTCCCACGTCTAGCACCGGGGGAGAAGGGGGTCATATACTGCACTAGCCACGCGAAGTGTAGAGCGCTTGCCCGGCAGCTTGGTTGCCATTACTATCACGCTCAGCGCGATGATAGCGATGCGCAGTTCCTTGCCCAGCGCGAGCAGGGCTTCCAGGCATGGGTCAACGGCGAAATACCCTACATCGTGGCTACCGCGGCTCTAGGCACGGGCCTTGATGTTGCAGGCATCGTCCATGTCATCCATCTCGAGGCCCCATTTAGTATTATCGACTACGCCTAGGAGGCGGGGCGGGGCGGGCGAGCTGGGGAGCCCGTCACCGCAGAGATAGTCGTCGAGGAGAAGGACTGGCCGGTTGAGGACCATATCCGCGATAGCTACCTAGACTTGAGCACGCGCGAGGTACACAGGCTAATCCGGACATAAGGTTGCCGTCGCCGCCTCCTGGGCTAATGCTTGGACGGTGACCTACGGGACTATGGAGATATCGATGCCGTCCGATGCGATAATTGCCGCCGCGATGAGCTGTTATGGAAGAGTGAGTTATCCTCGCAGGGTATTATAGTATCACATGCCCGCGGCAGGCGCGATGCCCTCGCTCTAGAACGTTTCGAGGCCGCCTTGGAGGAGATAGAGGAGCTTGGCAAGATGGGCTGCCGCATCTGCTGGATGTTCGATGGCGTCAAGGAGGCCGGGCACCAGTGGGGTACCTGTGGTGCCACAGCAGAGAAGGATCTGTCCTTCTCCAGCTGCATGAACTTTCAGGGTCTGGTCAACTACAAGAAGGATCCACAGGCACGTTTCTTGAGCTGCTTCTACTGTCACGTATCGCAGGAGCTCTGTCGGGACGGTTACGAGACCAAAGGAGCATCATATCGGTGGAAGCATGCTGTAGTCCCTGTGGCGTTGGCCGCCGTGACGGAGGCAGATATATGGTCGCAAGTCTAGGAGGCTGCCGGTCGAGACTTCAAAGGTCGGGATGACTATGCTGACTGGCTGGGCCGTAAGCACAGTAAGTTGGTATGCGGGCGAGAGATGACCAATGCCATGGCCGTCTTTGATCTAGTGCTTAAGTGGAGAAAAACTTAAGGGCTTAGTTAATTACTATGTTTTACGCATAGTGTAATACGTTTGACTAGTTATATATAATGATATATGATATGATATGATGGGCAATGATAGGGGGGGAAAGGAGTGTGTGTGTGTGAGAGAGAGAGGGAAGGGGGGGAGCTCCCACAGCAGGTATATTACCCACACAATACTTAACGGTAAATATATATACGAATAGGACTTAGTGATAATAGCTGGCTTTAGCTATATGATTAGAATGCTCATAGGATATAGTATAAATAATATAAGAGGAGGTAGAAATAAAAGAAGTAGAAGAAAGACGAAAAAGAGAAAGAGATGGTAGTCTAGGGTAGGCAAAAGTAATATCATTATAATCAGCAAAAAAAGCTCTTTGAGGCTGGGCTGGCTAGACGCTTCCGAGACTCGAACCCGGGTCTGTCCCTTAGTCAGAGGGATCGCTCTGACCACTAAGCTGAAGCGCCTTTTCGCTCTCAAAGTTACCAAGGTCGAGATGGGGCTGGCACATGAGGGTATCACGAAGACCACGGCAAGGTGACCAGGTGAACGCGGCATAGCAGGCAGCCATAATGGCAATTGCTGAGGGGAGAATAGGACAAAGGGAGGGTAATATAAAAAAAAAGGTTAGTTATTATTAGTAAAATAGTATTAGATGTTTAAATAAAGGAAAGAAAAAAAAAAAAAAAAAAAAAAAGATGAAAAATCTGAATAATAAAATAATGAAAAAAAAAAATCTTCTTAAGATAACCCTAGGGTAATAGAAGATATATATATATATAACCCTAACCCTAAGGTAAGAAAAAAAAAAGGGGGAAGTATATAGCCCTAGCCGGAGAATAAAAGGAAAGAAAAAGAAGGAAGAGCGTATAACCCTAACGCTAGGGTTAAAAATAAGAGAAATTAAGGAAAAGTATATAACCCTAACCCTTAGTTTTCCTTTAAGCTAGGAAGTAAAGAGGAAAGTAAGTAATTAGAAAAGTTAGCTTTAAGGGTTAGTTAGGAAAGGAAAAAAAAAAAAAAAAAAAAAAAAAAACCCAACTTGGGCCTAACCCTAAGGTAGCCCCTAGGAAGTATTGGCTGAAAGAGACTAGAGGGAGTTTTTAGCCCTAACCCTAACCCTAACCCTAAAGCAAAACGTTAAATTTTCGTTTGATCGGGGAAGGTAAGAGCCTAGCGGGTGCTTCAGAGGGTTAGACCAAAGAGAGACAAGGACTGCTTAGCCGTTACCCCAAGCCTGGCCCTAGCCTTAATCCTAAGTCTAACCCTAGCCCTAACCCTATCACCTATGTCGGCTTAGGGTTAGGGGGAAAAAGAGAGTTAGGGTTAGGACGGGTAAGGAGGTTAGTGTTGTAAAGGCCCTGACGTCTAGCACAAGTGGGAAAAGAAATAAAGAGAGGGTGCGAGAAGGTACGAGGTAAAGGAGTTAGAGAAGCAAGACTAACCGCCACTGTCCAGGGAGAGATAAGCTCTAGGGTAAGGAGCTAGGAAAAGAGAAGAAGGAAATAAGGAGAGGGTATCGCGAAGGGGCGGGTAGTTAGGTACAGTGTGAGACTTAGGGTTAGGGTTAGGGTTAGGGTTAGGGTTAGGGTTAGGGTTAGGGTTAGGGTTAGGGTTAGGGTTAGGGTTAGGGTTAGGGTTAGGGTTAGGGTTAGGGTTAGGGTTAGGGTTAGGGTTAGGGTTAGGGTTAGGGTTAGGGTTAGGGTTAGGGTTAGGGTTAGGGT
>NW_003315676.1:0-32219 GCF_000151355.1 Fusarium vanettenii 77-13-4 | reverse complement strand
CTATATAACCCTAGAGTCTATATATTCCTATTAGCTCCTTAAAGGAAGTGTCTTCTAGAAGCTGCCCTATTGTCTAGCGGTGCGTAGGCGAATATAATAGACCTCTCTACAATATAGAGAGTATAAGCCGCTGCTCTTCTGGGCTAATATTATCTCGAGTGTACGTAACCTTCGCTTTAAGGGCCAGCCTAGGGTCTGGCCTTCTGCCCTGATTATACTATGACCGATCGCATTGCCCGTTACCCGTATAGGAACCCTTCTAAGATTCCGGAAGGGGTCCTAGGGTTTTAACTATAAAGTTGATCATAGAAGAATGCGTATTGCTATAGAATAGGGGGAAGCCCAGGTAGAGCTCGGCAAAAATGCATATATAGCTCCATATATTGGAGGTAAGGCTCGGATTCGTATTATATAAACGCTCCGGAGCATAGTAAATGGCAGGCGACTGGACCTTTTGCTCCACCGGAGTGCCGGACTTGGCGGCTAGGCTAAAGTCGCCGAGTGATATAGTCTCTCCTATAAGGCTCTCGTGAGGCTTTATCGGCATTACGAGCTAACCCTCCTTCCACGGCGGTCGAGGCAGGGGTAGGGGTATCTTTAGGGGGCGCCCGAGATATTTATACTTAATGGCTAGCGTGCTGCCGGCCTAGAGAGGACGAAGATTATATATTACGTTAGCGCTATTTAGGTCTATAGTATATGTTAGCTTCCATGGGGCTTATAGTGTAGTGCCGAATGCTACGCACCCCGGTGTATAATTCCGCCATCGTGTAGGGCCTTTAGAGCTTATAGTAGCTGTCTTGTAGCTAACCGGCGGGCGGCAGCAGAAGTCCGATAAGCATAGTCCCGTAGGTTTGGGCCCTATAAGGGAAAGGTAAGGACCTTATGGGAGCCGTGGGCGCCGCGGAGGAGAAAGGTCTTATGGTATGTTAAGAGGTGGGAAGTATCTTTTATGGCACTAATGATCTCGTTCTGCATATTATATTCCCGCTCTCCTGAGTCCCCGGGCACCATGATTTTGAGAGCGATGTCCCGGTCGTTAAGTATATTATATGCTATCTAGACGGTCGAGAAGCCTCTATGGCCTAGCTTATACTCGACGCGATACCTATCCGTAAGTACTTCTCTGATATAGATAGGATAGTAGATGCCCTATTCATATTATTCCGGTGGCTTAGAGGTATCCTTAATATCGCCCTCGTCGTCTGAGCCTGCGAAGTCGCCTTAGATAGCAGCGGGGTCGTCGGTAGCGTCTAGCTTGATATCACTAATAACTATGGTGATTATAAAGAATGGCGCTCTTATGGCTTAGACGGGGTAGGAGCGAGATAATAGAGAGGTTAGTGGTTAGAGGTAGGTAAAATAAAGAAGAAGGATAGATATATAGATTAGATAAGAATAAAGAAATATCTTATTATATAGAGTAAGCAGAGTATGGAAAAATAGTTAATACCTAGCTTATATAATTAAAGTAGGTATAAATATTAAAGCTAGGTAGATAGTAGTAATACTAATATAAATACTTAAAAATAGACTCTATTAAGTAGCATTAAGCTAATATAGCGTTACCTAAATCTATACTATAAGTAATAGTATACTAACTAGCTCTAGATAGTCGACCTAAGTCTACTAGATTATATTAGTCGCGGGCTATTAATTAGTGACTAGGACCTAGCCGCCGGCCCCCGTAGGTTAGTTATATTAATCGGTTCCTAGAATAAGCCTGTCCCTCCCGGCCGCGCCCTAGGTCGGCCTAGTCGCAATAGAGCCGCTACCCCCCCAAAAAGGGGGCGGAGGTAGTATGGCATGTTTTAGGTCTATATAGCCGCCGGAATATATACCGGATCTGCTGTGATGGCCTTGGGGTAAGCAAGGATCCTAGGGTTAGCTCGGCAGAGAGGCCAACTTGACTCCCTGGGATGAGCGTTAGTAATTCTAGCCGATATCGTCTGCTAGGAATAATAAGAGAGTAGCGGGTTATGGGCTAGCCCGTATTATAGCGTATCTAATTATTTATAAAGTAGCCTAGACCGCCTATAAGACTTAAGTAGACTACTCTTTACTATCCTTACTACCTCCTATATAACGCTAGGTTTCTATTACTCTCTTACCCTTTTACTTTTATCTACCTTATTTCTCTGCTCTTTTATTCCCTTCTTACTAAACCCTAAACGGCGTAGTACTTATAGCGCTGGACTTCTGCCTTGCCCTTGCCCTTATCCTTGCCCCCTCTCCCCTTTTCTAGATAACCGTTGTATTATCCGTTATTATGTTATACCTATATAATCTCGCAGCTAGTGCCTATAATGGCGAGATCGGCGGCATTCGGGTTCGATGGTAGAACGCTGCGGTGTAGAAGCTTGCTAATGATGCTAGTATCCTTTAGGTGCTTGTGGAGACGCTGAAAGCACTGAGTGAGTATTTTAGCTATCTTCTTGCCTACCATCTAGGTAGCGCGTAGGTGCTTATAAGGTAGGTAGTAACTTTCTTATATGTTTATATATTTTGTATTATTCTAATATATAGTTGCATAGGGGTGGACTGCATAAATTTAGTATGGATAGTGCGACTGGCTAGAATGTTTCTGACCTAGATTATATTACTATCGAGTTAAGTAGAGGGCCTAGAAGAAGAAGGAGTTATATCTACCTCGGCGGATATGGGTCCGGGGTTATAGCGTATGATAATATATAGGTAAGGGGAGAATCTATGTTCGTAAAGGCGGGTAAGAGCTATACTCTGGAGCCGAGCCTATGCACGGGCGACTAGGCTATGGCGGGATCGGGGGGGGTAACTAGCGCTGGAATTGCGTCGGTTACTTTAGTAGCCTATGCAGTAGGATTAATTGCCGCTACTAGCGTGGGTGATGGGGGATCTTCTTATATATACTCCGATTGGGAATGGGATGATTATTATTAGAGATATAAGCGATATAACTATATGGCTAGCGAATGGGAGTGGTAGTAATTATAGAACTTTCTAGAGTAATAAGTAATAGAAGGCAGGTAAATTAGATAATAAATCAAAGATAGCGAGAATAGAGTTGTATTTAGTGGTCGGCTTATAGTTATAGTACTAGTAGTAATCTAACTATGTGCGGGAGGTAAGGGATAAAAGGAAGGGGATTTTAATAGGCCCGGCGGCGGGGGTAAAGCCGATGTGGATATAGATAAAGGCATAGAGGAGATAGGAAGGAATTACTTGTTGATAGAGTTCTGGGCTGGATGGATAGAGGCGATCGATCGTAGAGGCGTATGGAATATGCCGTCGTTGGACTCGTTGGTGTTGACTTGGGTAGGTCCGGGAGAGGTGACGACGAAGGATATGAGAGAAGGAAAGAAGAAGAAGAGGAGGAGTTTCTATAGATGATATGCTAATAGAGAGGTATACGACTAAGGGATATGCGATGGAGAGGCATACGAGGACGAGGTATAAGACTAAGAGGTGACGAGATATATATAAGTGAACTAAGTGCTAGGTAAGAAATATAATTCGGGCATCTATGTATCTATTTAGGCTAGTTTTATCTAGTATGATAATAGTGATTAGAGAGAAAAAGGTGTGAGGGAGGGAGGGCATTTGCCTATGGGAGCTGGCTTCTATAGTGGGTAGATTATCTATATAATACTTAATGGTACCTAACTATATATATGAATAAGACTTTGTGATGATGGCTGGCTTTGACTATATAAGAAATTATATAAGAGGGAGTCTAAAGGAAAGAAGTAGAGGAAAAGAAGAAAAGGAGAAGGATATAATAGTCTAGGGTAGGTAAAAGTAATAGGATTATGATAGTAAAAAGAAGCTCTCTGAGGCTAGCGAGATGCTTTAGAGACTTGAAGGCGGGTTAATCCCTGAGTTAGAGGGATCGCTTTGACTACTAAGCTGAAGCGCCTTTTCGCTCTTAAAGTTACTAAGGTCGAGATGGGGCTGGTATATGAGGGTATTACGAAGACTACGGCAAGGTGACCAGGTCAACGCGGCATAGTAGGTAGCTATAATGGTAATTGCCGAGGGGAGAATAGGATAAAGGGAGGGTAATATAAGAAAGAGGTTAGTTATTATTAGTAAGATAGTATTGGATATTTAAATAAAAGAAAGAAAAAGAAAAAAGATGAAAAATCTAAATAATAAAATGATAGAAAAAAAAGAATAATTAATATAAAAAAAAAAAAGTCTTCTTAGGATAATGCTAAGGTAAGAAGATAAAAGGGGAAGTATATAGCCCTAGCCGGAGAAATAAGGAAGAGTATATAACCCTAACCCTAGGGTTAGAAATAAGAGAAATTAAGGAAAGGTATATAGCCCTAACCCTTAGTTTTCCGTTAAGCTAGGAAATAAATAAGAAAGTAAATAATTAGAAAAGTTAGCTTTAAGGATTAGTTAAAAAAAGAAAAAAAAAAAAACTAACTTAGGCCTAACCCTAAGGTAGCCCCTAGGAAGTATTAGCTGAAAGAGACTAGAGGGGATGTTTAGCACTAACCCTAACCCTAACCCTAAAGCAAAATGTTAAATTTTCGTTTGATTGGGGAAGGTAAGAGCCTAGCGGGTGTTTTAGAGGGTTAGACTAGAGAGAGATAAGGACTGCTTAGCCGTTACCCCTAAGCTTGGCCCTAGCCTTAACCCTAAGTCTAACCCTAACCCTAACCCAATGTCGGGTTAGGGTTATGTTTAAGTGAAGGGTTAAGAGCGGAAAGGGGTAAAGAGAGAAGCGGGTATTTGTAAGGGCTCGTAGAGGGTAGTAAAGGTAGTGGTGTTTACCCGTAACCCTAACCCTAACCCTGGGTTTTCGTTTGAGCTAGAAAGTTGAGAGGTAGGCGGGAGGTTGTGAAGGTTACTGGAGAGTAAGGCTTATTGGTTTGTAGGGGTAAAGAAGGGGGAAATAAGGATAGGGGTAGTAACCTCTGGCATTAGGAGTTGGAAGAGTAAAGCTAATGGCTACTATCCGGGGGAGAAGAGTTGGAAAGTAAAAGCTAACCGCTAGTGTCTAGGAGAGGAGAGTTGGGAAAGTGAAGGTAACCGCTAGTGTCTAGGTGAGAAGAGGTAGAGAAGTAAAGCTAAGTGCTAGTAAGTTCTAGTTAAGTAGGTAAGGAGAGAAAAGGGCAGAGGGTGTGAGGCGAGGGGTAGGAAGGGGCTAATCGCTAGCGTAAGTAGTGGTTTGAAGTAGGCGGAGGCGAACTACTAGTGCGGGTGGTTTAGTTAAGAAAGACCAGAGTAAGGGCTACTGGGGTCAGGGGGTAAACAGTGCGGGAGGTAAATGCTGATGGGGTCAACGCTGACGAGGTTAACGCTGAGTAGGGCTAGAGGTAAACGCTGACGGGGTCAACGCTGACGAGGTCAACGCTGAGTAGGGCTAGAGGTAAACGCTGATGGGGTCAACGCTGACGAGGTTAATGCTGAGTAGGGCTAGAGGTAAACGCTGACGGGGTCAACGCTGACGGGGTCAACGCTGACGAGGTCAACGCTGAGTAGGGCTAGAGGTAAACGCTGACGGGGTCAAGGGCTAAGCAGGGCTGGAGGTAAACGCTGACGGGGTTAGGGTTAGAACAGAGTAACTATTAACTATCTAAGCTATTTTGCCCTAGGGGTTTCTTCTAGCTAAGATATAGCTTATAGATAAAAGAGGGGAGATTTTTCTAAGAAATAATAAAAGAAAAAGCATAAGAGATATAACTAGGAAAGAGGTATAGCTAAGAAAGAGATAAGGCTAGGGGAGAGATATAGCTAGGAAAAAGAGAAATAACTAAAAGAGAGAGGTATAGCTAGTAAGAAAAAGGCAAAGAGATAAGAGATAAGAGATAAAAGGTAAAAGATAAAGAAAAGCCTTAAGAAGCCCTAGGGGTATTCCAGATCGACCTAGCTAGGTTACTAGGGGTATCTCGGGCTATAGAAGCCGCAGAGGTCGCCCTAGTCCTCATCAGGGCAAGGCTAATAGAGGAATCTAGCTGGTTAGCCGCAAGGGGGCCAATAAGGTCCTGGAGCTTCTGATAGGTCTTAGCTGTCTCTAGGTCCATAAGGCCGCCTGCTGAGATAATAAGAGGCTGAAAAAAGGCCCCGAGAGACCTATATTTTCTGCGTTTTTCTTCGGCAGCCTCTCTTAAGGTGCTATAAGGGTCTTCTTTAGCAGAATCCTTTGAAATAGCTACGATTTGAATATCATAGTAATAGCGGCTATTTCCTAGGTTAACTACAAAGTCGGCCCTTAGGCTACCTTCTGGGTGGACTAGGGGTTCTTTTTCGACCTCTAGGGTAGGCTGGCTACTTAGGGCTCTCACAAAGGCCCTAGTTATAGCGTCATGCCTTGCAATCCACCTTCTATTAGCACCCTTGCAGGTATCTTGATGGCCTAAGGCAGCTATAGCTCCACAAGAGCTACAGGGTAAGCTGATAGGCTTGATTGGGTAGAAAAGCCGGCTTCGGAGGGCTTCAGTGACCTCGGAGTCTGTAAAAGATAGGGCTTTTTGGGTAGGTAAGACTCCGAGCCACTTACGGCCGAGATAGCTAGCGTTTTCTAGCCTAGCATGCCTATAGCTAGCTGGAAGGTCCTCTAGGAAGCCTGCTAGCCTAGCCTTATTAGCTTCCTTTAGCACCTGTTGTGCTGTTTTCCCTAGTCTAGGCTGGCCTTGGTTAGGCTGGCTTTGGTCTAGGGTAGGCTGGGCTAGGGGCTTCCGGATGAGGTCTAGGGTAGGCTGCGAGGCCTCCCTAGCTGCTAGGAATAGCTCGTGGGCTAGGTCTCTGTGTAAGGGTATTCCTAGGCCTCCCTCCCTGACTGGAAGGGCTATAAGGCTAAGGTTAGGCTCCTTAGGGCACTCACTAGGGCTTCTAGCCGCTAAGGCTATAATAGCTTCCTTTATAAGGGTATCAGCTTCTTCCCAAAGGTCTTCTAGCCCAGTTGGGTCTAGCTGCCTCTGAAGGTGCCTTAGAAGAAGCTGAATACTGCCTCTAAGAAGAAGCAAAGAGTGCTGCTTAGGAAGGTCTTGCAGGGCCTCTAGGGCTTCCTGTAGGGTAGCTAGCTTTTCTTGCAAGAAGGCTCTTCTAGGCCGGATAGGGCCTATATAGGTGCCTAAGGCTTTTAAGCCTTCTAGCTTAAGGTCCTCTATAGCCTTTTCCTTGCTTTTAGCTAGGTTAAGGCTAAAAGGGGAGCCTTTTAAGACCTCCTTGGCTGCCTCTAGGGTGCCTTGCGGAGCCTTATTGAGAATATAGAGGTCATCTAGATAAGCTACTAAGGTTGCCCTCGGTAGCTTCCTAGCTAGGGCCTCTAGGGTAGGTCGGAAGGCAAGGGAAAAAAGAAGAGGTCCGAGAGGGTCGCCTTGCCTTACGCCCTTAGCCGAGGCTATAGCTGACCCATCTTCCGTGACTAAGATAGAAGGGTCATTATAGGCCCAAGCTGCTGCCTTATAGAAGGTAGGGGCATATATAGCTACTGAAGCAGCTATAGAAGCCCTATCTACTGAGTTGAAGGCATTAGCGAGGTCGATAGAGGCTAGCTGCTGGAAATTAGCCTCATTTGGGCCTATAATAGCCTCATAGAGGAGGAAAATAGCGGGTTCAACCCCGCCTGGGCTATTCACACCTAGCTGGAAGGGTAGGAGCATATTCGGTCGATAGGAGGTCATCAGGATCGCCTTCATAGCTACCCTATAGATAAGGTCTCCTATAGCTATAGGCCTAACCCCTCCATCGGGCTTTTCAAGCCCTATTAGGCGGCTAGCGCATAATAAGTGGGCTCCGGGGGCCGTGCCTTGGCGAATCATATCAGCTAGCAGCCTTAGAAAAGCTATCACAGGGGAATCTTTCCTAGTTACTAGGTCCAAAAGGGGCCTAGTCCAGCCACTAAGGCCCGGGGCCTTTTCCTTGCCTATAGAGGCTATAGCTGCTATAATTGTCTCTGATGTGATTGGTTGGCCGGCCCTAGGGCGGGTCTTCCCTTAGAAGGGGTCTTTTGAGCCGATAGGGTGCTTTTCTAGCAGCCTAGCCCTATTTTCCGTTGAATTAGGCGCTATAGGGGTCGGGTCAATAAGAGCCCTAGCAGCCCGGCCTAGGTAGCCTCTCTCTAGTAGCCTAGCTGCCTTCTGAGCCGGGCTAGGGGCTATAGAGGGTCTAGCTGCCTTAGGGGGCTGCTCAAGGGACTGTAGGCTCTCTAGGGTAGGAAGGTTAGAAGGGAATAGTCGAAGGAGGCTAGCTAGGCCTCCTTTTTGTAACCCTAACCCTAGTAGCCTAGGTAAAATAAGGAAATGTAATAGGGCCTTTTCAGTAGGCCTCTTTAAAAAGGCAGCTGCAGCTTTATGGGCTGCAGCTGTGAAAATAGCAGCCTGCCTTGCGTGTAGCCTTTTCTCAGGTATAGGGATCTTTGCAAAGGCTAATAGCTTCTGCATAGATGCCTTGGCTAGGATTGGGGCTATAGCTTGGTTATGTAGCTGCTCTAGGGTAGGCCCCTCTAGGGTAGGCTCCTTGGGCTCGGGCTCTAGGGTAAGCTCCCTAGGCTCGGGTTCTAAGGTAAGCTCCCTAGGCTCGGGCTCTAAGGTAAGCTCCCTGGGCTCCCTAGGCTCCCTAGTCTCTAGCTCTAGGGTAGGCTCCTCTAGGGGCCCTAGAGGCTCTAGGGTATATTCTTCTAGAGGCTCTAGGGTAGGTCCCTGACTAGAGGGCCTGTGGCTAGGCGTGCTAGGGCAAGAGGAGCTAGAGCTAAGGGACCTAGGGCTAGAGGGTCTTCCCCTTTCCTCATAGCTAGAAAAAGACCTATAGCTTTCCCTTGAGCTTGGTCGGTCTAGGGTAGGCTCCTCTAGGGTAGGGCTAGGCTGTAGCTGCCTTTGCCGCCTTGTAGGTCTTTGTAGCTGTGGAGAGGGGGTCCTTGCTAGCCTCTTTCTTCCTATAAGGCCTCTATAGCTAACTAAGCCCGGGCTAGCCTGATTAGGACTAGTAGGGCTAATAGAAGAAGCTAAAGAGGCCCTAGAGGCACTAGTGGCCCTAGTAGCTATATAGGTCCTTGGCCTAGGTAAGGTAGAAATATAGGCTTTACCTTCTATGCCGTGGATCTTAGCACTGTGGGTCTTGATGCCGTGAGACCCCCGGCAGGCTGTGCCGCAATAAGGGCAGCTGACTAAGCCAAGGGGCTGTAGCTGCCGGTCTGTATAGGTCTCGGCAGGGTGTTTTTTGCGTATATGCTCTAGGAGGTCTCTATAGCTGCCTTTGCAGGTTGGGCAACGCTGCGAGGGCATTTTGCTATAGGGTAGGTAGGGTATACGGTAGCTAGGTAGCTATAGGTATAGGGTAGCTATAGGTATAGGGTAGCTAAAAGGAAATAAGGTAATTAAAAGAAAATAAGATAGCTAAAAAGAATAGCTATAAGGTAGCTAAGATAAGGCTTAGAGGCTAAGCATAAGGTTAAAGCTAAGTATAAAAAGCTAGGTAGAAATAAAAGAGACTTATATAACCCTAGGGTTATTCTAGAAGATTCTAACCTAAGCCTAGCATAACCTTGAGCTAATGCCTGACCCAAAGCCTGACCCTAACCCTGACCCAATGTGTGACCCTGACCCTGACCCTAACCTCTATAGAAGACCTTAGAATCTCTATAGAAGCCCGAAGGGCTTCTATCTATAGCTGACCCAATGCCTGACCCTAACCCTGACCCAATGTGTGACCCTGACCCTGACCCTAACCTCTATAGAAGACCTTAGAATCTCTATAGAAGCCCGAAGGGCTTCTATCTATAGCTGACCCAAAGCCTGACCCTAACCCTGACCCAATGCCTGACCCTAACCTCTATAGAAAGCTCTAGAATCTCTATAGAAGCCCAGAGGGCTTCTATCTATAGCTGACCCAAAGCCTGACCCTAACCCTGACCCAATGCCTGACCCTAACCATGACCCTAACCTCTATAGAAGACCTTAGAATCTCTATAGAAGCCCGAAGGGCTTCTATCTATAGCTGACCCAATGCCTGACCCTAACCCTGACCCAATGCCTGACCCTAACCATGACCCTAACCTCTATAGAAGACCTTAGAATCTCTATAGAAGCCCGAAGGGCTTCTATCTATAGCTGACCCAATGCCTGACCCTAACCCTGACCCAATGCCTGACCCTAACCATGACCCTAACCTCTATAGAAGACCTTAGAATCTCTATAGAAGCCCGAAGGGCTTCTATCTATAGCTGACCCAATGCCTGACCCTAACCCTGACCCAATGCCTGACCCTAACCATGACCCTAACCTCTATAGAAGACCTTAGAATCTCTATAGAAGCCCGAAGGGCTTCTATCTATAGCTGACCCAATGCCTGACCCTAACCCTGACCCAATGCCTGACCCTAACCATGACCCTAACCTCTATAGAAGACCTTAGAATCTCTATAGAAGCCCGAAGGGCTTCTATCTATAGCTGACCCAATGCCTGACCCTAACCCTGACCCAATGCCTGACCCTAACCATGACCCTAACCTCTATAGAAGACCTTAGAATCTCTATAGAAGCCCGAAGGGCTTCTATCTATAGCTGACCCAATGCCTGACCCTAACCCTGACCCAATGCCTGACCCTAACTATGACCCTAACCTCTATAGAAGACCTTAGAATCTCTATAGAAGCCCGAAGGGCTTCTATCTATAGCTGACCCAATGCCTGACCCTAACCATGACCCTAACCTCTATAGAAGACCTTAGAATCTCTAAAGGAACCTCTAGAACCTCTAAAGGAACCTCTAGAACCTCTAAAGGAACCTCTAGAACCTCTAAAGGAACCTCTAGAACCTCTAAAGGAACCTCTAAAGGAACCTCTAGAACCTCTAAAGGAACCTCTAGAGGGATAGGGTGATACATTGGGTATCAATGTTGGTTGTAGGGCCAGGGCTGAGGCCGTCGTGAAAGTCTTAGTGAAAATTCAAGCGTCGGCCAAAGAGCACGATTAAAACTCTTAAAAATTCCACCACCACTAATAAGCAAGTAAAAACCAGACCAAAGGATAAGGAAAAGTAATACTAATCGGATTATCAGTAAAAAGAATATAGTTATCTCTATTTGGGCCTTTTTTTGCTACTTTTATTGCGTATTTAATAGTCGATTCTAGTTCGAGGCTAAACCCGACTAAATACTACTTATGAAATACCGTTATACCCTTATTAGTGGCTTTTAGCGGCGGCCAATGTGATTGCGTCTAAACGCGGACGGTACTCCACTCTTGACGACCAACCCTAAAGGCGAGACGGGCGCGGTCGTGAAGTCCAGGGTTAGGAGCAAAGTCGTCTCTGAACGATCAGGGTCGGGTACGACACTGCGAAGAATGGCTCCTCCACTTGACTATTCGACGGATATACGAGGACTTTCACGCCATAGCGACCCCTCCGTTTACTCGGCGTTAGAATGCATTTTAATCATTAATTAAAGGCGCAAAATCTGGGGTTAATAATAATAGCAGGTTGGCCTAAGCCTCCTGGAGGGTACCTGTTCCTAAAGAAGAGACTACCTAATAGAATTGCATCTTAGGCGTTATAATATCCCTGCCAGTTTCTGCGGACTAATACGATAAAGTCTTAGGCGTTATAATATCCCTATTAGGATATATCATTATATATCCCCCGATATACTATTATTAGGTTAGATCTCAGACGGAAAGACATAGCGACTTATTATCATCCTCACATCCATCCTAACATCTCATCCACGGATTAATCTATTAACGTCTAGGTTATAATAAAGAATGCTATCTCTAATTATATATAATGTTTATAACTAAATTTTCCGTATCTATAAAGTATCACAATAATATCACCACCATCACCTGAACGACAATATCGCCTTACTACCCTATGTCTATGTTCTTCTAGGCCTTCGCCGACTAAAGCTATTCCAAGAGAACTATACTAAAATCCGCAAGAACGATTAACCCGGCCTCTATCCGTATTTCGGATTCTATAACCGCCACCGCCTATCCTTTCCCCTACCGAGGAAACAAACCCTAGTCATCACCAATCACCTCATAAGCTAGTTACGCCCCCTCATAAAATATAGGGGGTTTAGAGAATAAGAAAAAGAAAGAAAATATAAGGCAGAAAGGTTAGCGAGAAGCAATCACGGTTTATATCAAAAGAAATAAATAAACAAACAAATAAACTAATAAATAAGAACCAGTAGTAGCAGCAAGGTCCATAATATGCTAGGGAACTTATTTCTCTCGCATCATCACAAATAATAGCTCCCCGTGCACTCTCGGCTTAGGAGAGAAGAGATCGCACGCGCGAGCGTATAAGACAACACCGCCTCCGAAACCTTCAATAAAACTAAGCATAATATATTCAAGAATATTCCCATAACCCAAATACTCGTCTAGTAGACAACCCCCTATTATTAACACCCAGCTTATACGCTACCATTATAGGTATAATACCCTTAGCTTAGACTCGGCTACTAAAGCCATACTTCTTTCTAATTTCCCCTTTTCCTAATTTATTTATGTTCTCTCTATTCTCTCTGTGAAGAGGCGATCTAACGCTTTGATCTATCGCCCCAGATCAGCCGGATGCCGCGAACTAAGACAATACTACCCTAGACCCGACCGACGAACAACCACTATCCACCATCACTATTACCCATCGAGGAAGCCAAAGCCCAGGAATTATCATCGCTAATCGACCCACCTCGATCATTCACGAACCGGTAGCTATAGCGAACGAACCGGATCTATGACCGGAAGTGTCCGCGGGACCACAAGTACCAACACCGCCGATTAATAAGTAAATATATCCCGACTCCAACCATATCGCGGCGCCGTATCCTATAGCCATAAACCAGTCGAGCGCCGCCGGATAAGACGAAGGGGAAGAGATCTCTATAATCGGAATTCTAAATTTAGATTCATCTTTATCAAATAATAAGCAACTAGGCCTTAGACCTGGCCGTCCCCGGTTAGACCCCGATATATCACCGCGTGGGCGAACGCGTCTCCATGTCCAACGACACCGCGACCAGCAGCACCTTACAAGGGTACAACAGATTATTCATTAGGCTGCGGTCACCTAGGAGCTACTACCTACCGTCGAATTCTCCGCCTTAACCTTACGTAATAATTCGACCTTATTATCATCTCTGCCCGCCTAAATCCCGTCTTAGTCGGGTCCCGAGCTTAAGTTTAAGGAAGTATCTCTTCCCTTATCGTCCATGGCTTCCCCCGTTTATAATATTAAGGGTAGCCATAGTAATAACACTAAGAGCTCCTCGCCCGATACCAATGCCGTATTGCTACCGACGGCCTTAGCACCATTATTATCTCCTGGCCTTCCTCGGCAAGATAATAGTTAGTTATTATCTCGGCCGAGAAGTTCTACTTCGTTAATATCGGACTCGCCGGACTACTTCATCCCATCAGCCTCGCCTTCCCTTAGGCCTAAGAATTATCATCTAATCCTTAGCGGCTTTCTCCAAGCGATCCACGACTAGGATACTACTGGTGGCCCCGATTTTCTATGCGCGCAGGGCGATTTATATAATCGCGTCCTTCGCACATTCTTTAGCCGCCAATACGAATATAAGTCATTATCATATCATCATCACCCGACCCGACCCTCTTGAGTTATAGAGGTACTTATATTATATGCTCAAACTAGGCCCGAATTCACGCGAGCTCGCTAAATCCAAATATACCGATACTCTTTAGGAAAGAATTAAACGTCTCGGCCACTCTCTTCCTCCCTTGCCGGCCGTCTTCGCGGAGCATAACAACGCCTGCGACCCTCGTGCCTCTTTCCCCCATTAGCAAAGCTTTCTCTCTGCCTAACCCCCTGAGCCGCTCTCTTTCCGCAAGACATAGGCCTCCCTCCCACATAATTCGGTGACTATCACGCGCCAGTGGGATATTAATAGCATCTAGTTTAGGGCCAAGAGTTTATCCGCCATTTAAGCCCCTAACCAGTTTTAACTTTCTTTCTTCCCGCCTCATAAGAATAATATCTCCACCAACCAAGTCATCCAGCCCCACGGCCTTAATCTAGCACATACTCGGCACACTTATATCGGCACTTTTACCACCGCCGCCGTCCGCTTCTCCGTCTTCCTCTTCTTCCCTCATAGAGCCCATTCACAGATACGGGCTTCCGCAAATAGTCTCTCTCTCGCACGATTTAGAGACCTCTATAACGAGATCATCCTCCCAGCCATTTACGAAACGGTTCCCGACCACGCCTAGCAGGAAATCCCCAGCTCATATAACCTTATCTACGCAAAGTCTCGCGCGTACTAGGAAAAGCCGGGTGCTAGCCGATAGAGTGCTAAAGATAAGACCTAAGCCTTTCGCCTAGCATATAATATCCCCGCTAGCGCTCTTCCGCGTTTCTAGGCGTCGATCATAGAGAAAGCGAACTTATATCGGGTCTAGACATAGCGAGGGGAAGATATTACTTACTTCTAGAACCCTCGCTTGCTTTTCTAATCTTATGACTTAAAGAACGTATTTACGCGGCCGAGCCTCTATGAAAGCTTAGCTCTATTTTGAGATATAATCTTAGCTAGTCTCGACCCAAACTAGCTCGATATGCGCTCCTACTGGCTTAATGTGGGGATGCGGGACTATATTGCTAGACTACTATCGTCACCCGACGCTTAGGGCAGTACTAAACCTTAGATATTACTCTAGAAAAGCGACTGCTGCCGTCATCTTCATAAGAGCCTCTAAGATCTAGTCCTAGAAGCCCCTCTTGACGCTAAATACTACCGTTCTTTCCTCCTCTGCGATGCAGGGACCTACTATGCTAAGGCGAGGCCAAGCCGGGCATTAAACCTAGGCCACCTGGATACTAGATCACCCGGTATCATCCGTATTAAGGCATATAACTGCAGTAAGGACCTCTTTGGGGTCATGTTTAGTAATTACTAGCTCTTTAGCTTAGGCTATTTCCCTCTCCTTGCCTTTGATGAAGGCATATTAAAAGACCTTGCGGGCATAGACCAAAATCGCCAATAAGCCTTTATGCCTTAGCTTAGCTGCTCTTACCTTTTGTATGCCTAGGATATTAATAAGCGGCATCTAAGGGCTATCTTATCTCTGCGCCGGCACCTAAACTTTGGCATCCGGAAGGAGGTCACATTTCGGCTCGATATTATTCTCGCTATGTGGGCCGATGGCGTATTGGAACCTAGTAGAAGTCCTTATACCGGGCCGATATCCTAGGACGTTCCCCTCAGTGATCATAGTGATAGTAATGCTAGAGCCAGCGGGATATATTGCCCCTTTTGGGTTATTCCGACCGAAGTTATGACCTCTTTCGTGTCTATATAAGCTACTCGCTTAATCCTTCCACTCGACCATATCTTCCAGGAGGTAATAAGGAAAGAAGGCGAGCAGCCATTATTATCCTCCTCCTCCTCTTCGACCGACCATATCCGGCAGATACTTAGGTTCTATACTACTTAGCTTTTCTGTCGCCTCCTTATCTATGCACTTGACGATGAGGAGGAGGGGCTGAATTTCGATAATTAGATTTGGCGATTAGACTAGACGGCGCGGGCTCGTGGCCGTAGTAGGGGCTCTATTAAGAAGCGGCTAGGTCTCGGTCTAGGCCGCCCCATTAAAGAATCCGGTATACTCTAGATCCCTTATGGCCATATGGATTAGCAGCGGGGCCATATCTCGCTCGAGGTACTAGTCGATCTCTATATGCCTCGGAGCCCACTCTAGGCGAAGCTAGCATACTAGCCCAACGTTTAAGCTCTCACTACTACCTAGGTCACCGTCGAGCTTCTATTTTAACAATTAGTTCGCGACGCTTGAGGAGCATATAATCAAGGGCATAGTGAGGAAGCCGAGGAGCTAGCTGGCCGGGCTATCGTCCTTACTATCGAGGAGACCGCCCGAGCCTACCATCAACACTTCCTTGCCAAGATCGAGTCGTACTAGGACAAAGTACGAGGTGACTATAGGCGCCAAAACTTACCAGTTCTTACTCGGCTACGGCAAGCCCAGGTAGAATCTACGGCCAAGGCCAGCCGTATTCCCACAGCCCAGACGATTCACGGCATTTACACGGAGGCATAGGCTAAGTACGGTAAAGCTATGCTATTATCATCATCTAATATCGATCCCTCGTCAGGGGATACTTTGCCCGACGAGCTACCTTATTAGATAGCCACGCGTCGGCGCCTACTACCTAAGAATAGCTAATCTGGCTTTCTATTTAGTTAACTATTCGGCCACTCTAAGCCGCCAGCCTAGGATCGACTATATTTCCTCTAAGTCTACCGAGCATTTAAGGACATATGGCAACGTATCTGCGCGTCGGCAGGCCCATTTAATAGCCGCTTTAGCGTATAAATCGGCCGTTATATCCAGATTGCTTTCAATAGTGACCCCACCAAAGAGGTCGGCATAAGCCATAGCCCGGGCACCTAGCATTATGGCAAGCCATCCTTCTTCCGGATCTAGTACTAGGCTCCTTACTTCTCGCCTCCTCGGGGAGATAAAGATACCTTCTTATCGTCTATATATCGCCGCGATGATTACCCCGAGGGTCTATCCCCTGATATAACTCCGATGATTCTATCACCTCGGGACTTTCAGGGCTTTAAAAGGGCAGCCTAGATACGCTAGGTAGAGATTATAGGGGATAATAATATCGAATGTCTACGCTCTACCGGTCATCATAATACTATTCGACGCCATTGCCGGCGGGCATTACTATACGTGACCTATATGGCTGGCCCGTCCTGGGGTAGGGACGGGGATATAAACTTTATATAGCCGTGGTCTCTTAAGAAACTAGACGTTTATAAGCAGCATAATTATAAAGAGGAGGACATTTTCTAGGTCCCTATGAAGGAGACGCATATCTCGAGGCGGATCTTCGAATCTATAGTGAGCCAACCGACTATCCTCCTGCTAACCCGGGATAACCTTATTGGCTTACTTAACGCCATATAGTCAGTACCTAGTCATTCGCCTAGGTTCGTAGCACGCCTGCGGTGGACGAGGCGTCGGCTTAATAATAGCAATAATTAATATGACCTACGTAGCCACCTAGAGGTTAAGATATAGGAAATAGAGCCCTCCGCACAAAGTTAAACTCTCCTAGAATGGTTCTTAAATTAGGCTGAGCCTCCGCAGTGGGATATTAGCCCTGTAGATAATAATGATGATAATAATATCTCTGGTAATGTAACTGATGATGAAGAGGAGATGGACGATATAACGGAAGAAGATAATAGATCTTAATTGGATGGAAGTAATAACCTTAACTAGGGAGAATAGCGATACCGGAGAGCCATAGTAGCCTAAATAATAAATATGCGATATCTTTAGAAATGCTCTAGGTCATATTTTAACTATTTTTAATCCTAGTAGAAGAAAATTATATCTATTATTGAGAGGTAATTAGCGTAAAGTAAGGCTTATAACCAATGCTACGTTTAGAACTCTCCTACTTAAGTTAGTCTAGTAACCTTCTCTTTATATTAGGATTAGATAATAATATATCGCTCTTTTAAGATAATAAAGGATACCGCGAACTCTTCGATTATAAGGTTTCGAATCGTAATAATATCTTCTATCTATAGGTCTCGTCTAGAACGATGGATGAAAAGGATGCTCCCTAAGAGACTAATAACTCTAGTAACTCGGTAAATAAACCCATTATCCGTCCTTAATAAAGGTCTATTTACTAATAGTTTAGGTATTATGGCTAAGCGGAAGGCGAGGAGTCGTGGTTTTAATAATATTTATTAAAGGTAAACCGGGTAGGTTTAATAGTAATAATGTAAGTAAACCTAGTCTCCCCTTCGAACTTGTCCAGCGTAAGAGTCCTAAAACCGCATTGGGCCTATAGGTGATGGACCTCTAGACCTCTAAACCTAGGGGTAAGTATCTATGCGCACTAGTCCTCCTAATGAGGCTTTCTATATTTCTCTTTCACCCCTAGGTTTAACTATCCGTGCGTTCTACTCTATTATTATCTTTTTCTTAGAGGTTAAGATATAGTCTAGCGAGTAGACGACCGTGGCGGCGATAATGATAATAATAGCGCGGTATATATGCGGTTAAGCGGTTAATGATTTGAGGATATAGTATAGGTATAGAACTATCTCGAGTAAGCTATGCATATAATGCCTAGGGTTTTATTTGTAACTCCTACCTAGATAAATATGATCGGGGATATTATTAGATAAATAAAAAAAATATATAAATTATCGCTTAAGTTATATATAAATTAGATAGTAGAGGGGGAATAAAAAGTAAATACTACGAGAAGGTAGGGCAATTAACCCCCCTTTTCCTACTACTTAATTTCCTACTACTTAATATTTCTTTATCTCTATATCTATACTAGTCTAGCTAAATATAAATATTAAAGAATATAATCGAAGAATAATATATTATTCTCATCCTATACCGACCTTTTCCCTCTATAATAGCAGATAATAATATTCACGAGTCTATCCCCGCGTCTATCTTCCTACTACCTTTCCCTAGGAAGGGGAGACTAATAAAGAGACGGCGGCAGAACACGCCGTCTAATACGCAGAGTGACCGATACCTATTCATAGATTAGTCCTTATTACCTTCCCGGCCGCTAAGGCAATAGCAAGGGACTAATTAACCCCGCGAGAGTAGGGATATATTATATCAAGTCCTTATACCGGCCACTAGGACCTAGGATAATGCCCGGCCGGGGATAAGGCTATTCTAGCCTAGCCTCATCCGTGCCGAGGTCGCAAAAGCAACAGAATCCTTCCCACTCGAGCGAGATCAGGGTGCATATATAGCCAAGTACCCGCTGATTTATTGGGTGCGTAACCTCATTCGCGCCCGCGGAGGCCGTGTGCGGTGTACACTTTATGCTTTCTATGAATGGGGCCCGATTGTGGAGACATACAAGCTCAAACGCTGCTCATACCGGACAGAGGCCGAGGAAGTGTAGCCTTAGCTTAAGATATTTCGATATTATTAGGCACGTAGTGGTGGCCTAGGAGCGCGGTATAGCCATTATCGATTCCCAACGTTGCTATATTAGCGGATAGTATACCGTGAAGAGATAGATCTAAAATATAGCAATGAAAAGGAGGCATAAGAGGAGCATGACGTATAGTATCGTGAGGCGTAATGTGCTTGGGTTAAGACGATGTAGCGGTTTATCACGGCATGCATGGTGGTGCATAGTAGGGTTATAGGTACTAGTGTAAGCCGATTGGGAGGTATAGTGCTGGAGATGATGGGCTAGTAGGACTAGAGCGGGTTGGAGGAGAAGGGGCTAGAGCATATTCGGATATAGCTGGAGGAGATGGACGAAATTAGGGGTTTGCGATGCCTACGACTCCTAAAGTTATTCTAGTTTCTAGCAGAGGGGGCATATTCTAGGCAATTAGATGATGACTAATTTCCGGGGTATGGGATTTGTTTGTCTTCTTGTTATTATTCCTGTGGTCTATGATAAGATTAATATAAGTTTCCGGGATAGAACTCGGAAAAAGCCTAACTAGAGGGCTATATATATAGCTAAGTTAGTATACAGCTCGATAAATAAATAAAATAAACTAGTAAAGGCCATTGGGGACTATTAGGTCGTTAGAAACGCTCTGAAAGATGAGTAAAATAGATATATTGTAAAGTAATGCTTCGATATATAGGATAATCAATTATCTGAAATATATCGACAGGTATGGCTCGGACTTGATCCTATCATAAAACTGCATAAGTAGGTCATATACTATCTCGGGCACTTCTCGGAGTAGCTCCCTTATACACTCTTTATCTAATAGTTTTCTTTATATAAATAAAACATTAACAATAGCCTTTCGCATATCTTAGATATCTGCTATAGTAGAGGTATATGCTTCCCGTGCAGCTTCGACTAGATACCTAGATTTCTAGCGCAATCGGACTATAGCCTTAAATTTCTTTAGAGATAGTACTTTAAGAGGTAGTATATCGTATTTCTCTGCGAGCGCGAATACTCTGACGTGAATAATTAGGTGGGAATCGTCCGAGGCAGCGTCGTCCGCATCCGACTCATTAGCGTCTTCTTTATACATCACGTCTGCTTCGTCATCTATGCTAGGTGTGGATCGTGGAACTTTATAGTCGGATCAGTAGAAGTATTAAATAACGCAATCGACTAACCGAGGATCATCATCCAGGAAGTTAAAAGATACCATAGTAATATCGTCCTTAGTGAAGTTATTCGGCTTGATCTAGCTTGTGTTTATAGTGTCGAAAGTATACTTTTTAGATATGACTAGAGACTAGAGACACACGATAGCGCGGTATGCTTAATAATTCTTTTCAGTCGAGATAAGTATCATATCCGAGTAGATGCCGGATTTCCATAGCCTGATCAACCGGTAAGAATGCGCTCTGAGAGCAATAACTCGGGCCCTAACTTACGTCTCGAGTAACCCCGTGGTTTTCTCTACGACGGAGTCGCGTTAGTCAGGAGGTGCAGGCATCTTCTATAGCTCTTATTATTTCGCTGGTTGTAGAAAGAGCTCTGGGAAGACAGACTAGGCAGCGATACTTAACTCGAATACGCCTCGCTTCAGTAGATATTATAGGATTTGGACGAGCTTAGAGCGGGGGAGACCAGAGACACTCAGATTATTGTTCTTAATAACTTCCTTAATCGGTCTCTTCTTGCGTAGGGCGGCGTTCTTATGCTTACTAAAGACTCGCCTATAAGAGGGAGAGCAATAGATAGATCTCTGATCTGCCTTAGTGGGCTATATATACGGGAGGCAAATAGCTCATGCTACGTTGAGTGCGTAGCAAGAGGCTTAATTCATTGATATATATAGAACCATTTGCTAGATTGGAGCTTAGGCGTGGCACCGTTGACCTAGAGTATATATGTAAGGTAAGAGGGAACCGACCCTAACGCGACTGCGGTTGTGGTTATCGCGCGGGGCCCGAAGCGAAAACTCAGGCACCAAGGCAGCTTTGCAGCAAAAGTCGCAGGCTAGTGCCTCCTTAGCCCCGCACGCACCCGGTATACTATGATCTCTTCAAACATGCAAAGACATGCCTAGCGTTTTCTGTATCTCTTTTGGCGTGACTAGAATAAATGCCGGGCTATAATACGTGGACTATCTACTGGTCAGGTGCCATTACATCCGTCGTTGATACCCTATAGTCTTTGAGATCGACTCTATACCCCTACTCGAGGATACCCGCTATGGGTCTCCCCCCACACGTACACTGCGAATCATGAACCTCTAAGTTGGCGAAAGACCGAAAATTCGACCCTAGTTTACGGTATAGAGATAATATAAAGCTAGATGATGTAGAGGTTAGCAGTTATGATGAGGAATAGACGTACGTGGCGTATGACGAGGACCGTCTTTGTCCATACTGCGACTGGCTAGCACCGCATATAGACTATATAGTGATTGTAGTCGATGGGGCGTGTGAGGGGAATGGTATGACTGGAGCTAGGGCAGCGGCCGGAGTATTCGTCGGCAAAACATCCCAGTACAACAAGAGCGTTCTCTTAGCCGAGCCGAACGCAACAAACCAGGTTGCAGAGTTACGGGCTAGGATCCTTACGCTTCGCCAGGTAATAGATATACAGAGCCAGTGTTTTAGAGAGGAACAGCTTCGGATGGTTGTCATTAAATCCGATTCGGAGTATTTGGTCAAGGGGATAACTAAGCGGGTATTTAAGTGGGAGAATAACGGCTACCGAATATACAAGGGAACGCCGGTAAAGAACTGGGAGCTTTTTAAGAAGTTAGACGGATTAATTAGAAACTTAAATAAGCTTAACGTCGAGGTTTTATTCTAGCATGTACCTCGGAGTCGGAATATAGAGGCGGATAAATTAGCTAGCAGGGCACTGCGAAGCTAATAGTATATTACTTTAATTACGATACTGAAATAAGTAAATATAAGTAGAAGCTTAAGTAAGCGGGATTAATTAATTAATGGCTGGATAATAGCGTGCTAGGTGTCGGAGCTTATATAAAGGCGCTTTGTATAAGATGGTCTCGGAACTTTATAGTTGTTCTGGGCTATAACCTATCTCCAGTCTAGTAAGTAAGTAGTTGGGGGGGAAAGGGCCAAGTCCGGTTCGAATAACACAAATTTGGCCATAATAGACAAACAAGAGTGAGTTCTTACGGAGTTCTATATCGCCGACTTATTACGGCTTGTCTGCCGCGCCGCCCGAGTTTCCTAGGGAGCGAAAAAGAAGGTTTATGTCCGAGTCTTGCCTCTTCCCCTATGGCCGTCAAGGATTACTACTATTCTGCCGAGTGGTCTTCCTAAACCTACGAGAAACCTCCTCTTCGGCATTTCTCTCTTACTTTGCCTCCTTTGCTTATGCCTTTGTAAGGACGTAACCCTGGTGGATCAATTCCCAGGAGGAGATTGCGCCCTCTTCCTCCTCCCCCTCCTCTCGTGGTTGCTTAGGATTTATGGCCAGAAATGCCGGCCATGTAACCTCTTTGAACTCCTCGGCCGTTAGTAAGCTAGGAAGGGTGCTGGATTGCTATTGATTCTGGCGTCTGCCTTTCTGCTGTGTCGATGACTGTGAAGATAGCGATGAGCTGGACTTTGTGGGGGTTTAAGCGCTTGGTGGCGGTAATGGTTGCTAATCCTTATAAAAGTCGAAGGAGAAGCTAGGCCTAACCCTCTCTTCCAGCTACTGAACCTTAGACTAACCGCGGCATATCTGGCCAGAGACCTGCTTTAAGCCGGATTTAAACTCCCCTTATCGCGAAGAAGGCACTAGGATGCTTAATACACCCGACACGTGTGCAGCGACCGACTTAACCGCAGCCGCCCGGTTCTTTTCTTGCCTATCGGGGAGCACCTTTAGCAAGGCACTGCGGACATACATCTCCTAAAGAGGGTTCTAGGTGCCGAGGTGACCCAGGACTTCGTCGAGCTCGCCGCCATGCGTGATGTGGGTGGGCCTAAAGATATGCTCAGCAAGTGCTTCACCAAAGATGATAAGGCCGGCGACGACTCTTATCTGCTTGGCAGCTAGCGAGTTAGAAGCCGGTAGTGGGACTCGCTACTTGCTTAATACCTACACCCGGAGCTCCTTCCAGCGGGAGTAGTCGGCAAAACAAGCATTATCGAGGTTACTATATAAGAAAGTCTCTATATATTTGAGAGCAAGGTCGAAGAAATTAGCCAATAAGGTCCGGCTGCATTATAATATCAATCATTAGACCTAGATCATAACGAAATAGAAGGAGGGAATCAGCCGTTAGCATATATATCTCAATCTCTTTCTCTTTAAGATTCTCCAGTTCAACGACAAAGGAGCAAATCACTTTAAAATTATCCCAAACCTAGCCTAATTCCGTAGTCTTAGACTTTAGCTGCTTTTATATAGATTTTAGTTCCCCTTCAAGTCTTTCTTTCGCTTTCTAGGCATTCTCTAAGTCAGCCGCTCTCGCCTTCTCTTTATTATCCAGATCGATAGCCCGGGACTCCCAAGTTTTAGATATCTCCGTCACCGTTTTCACATCCTCCTCTATATTTCGAACTTAATCCCTAAGCGCCTGCGAGGCTTGTCTTTCGTCTTTTAGCTGCTTTACAGCATTATCTCTAGCGCGGTCGACCTCTTTCAGTTTATCATACTCGGATTGCTATTTACTATCTGACCTTGTGAGTGCTTTGATATTCTGCTCGTAAGCAGTTTGGAGCTCATTGAGATTCTTCTTAAGGCTTATGTTCTCCTGGCATATTCCTTTGAGGCGTTTAAACTCGTCACCGGCATAGTACTCTTCGACAAACGAGAAGAAGCTATCAATAGGGTCCTCCGAACCTTTAGGGGGAGGCGATATATTATTGGGTTTCGGTGGTGATTTATCGGCTACTAATAGCATAGACATAGATATTGGGGGCTTTTTCGTTGTCATTATATCGTATAGTATAAAGTGTCGATAGAAGTCGCGAATATTAAGAGTAAGGGGATGAATTAAGTTAGTGAATAAGGGGGAGGGTTTTAGGCAGCAAAAAAGGCGACTATATAATAATTTATACATTTAAGTACGCCTGCCAACTAGCTATATATAAGTGGGTTCATATCGTACGTATAATCATCTATATTCTGCAAAATAATTAGTCAGATAGACAGTTCGTAGCCTTATTTCACGGAGCGTATTGGTATAGCCCGAAGTTAAGAAGATAAACCGGGGGTTAAGTATTAGAGAGGGTAGATGGGGATTTACGCTGGTTAGCTATGGCAGGTTAGGATAATAGTGCAGGGGGGGTTAAGAAAAACCAACTAGGCGCTCGTCAGTGCGCGAGATTTTATCTTCTAGGCGCATCATTATATAGCTTATAGGGTAGATTTTCAGAGGCGGAATTTAGAAGAAATATTAATTAATTCGCCTATGGAAAAGGTAATATGGTCGATAAATAAGTAGCCCTACGAACACGCTATGCTAACCGGACCTAGAAAACGGGTATCTATGTGCAGGGTAGGCGGGCTAGTCTGGCGACAACGGCGGCTAATTGCCCAGCGGATTAAACTTTTAAGCCTTATATTTCCTCCTATAGTTCTATTCTACAATGCTAGGAGAATTCGCGCCCTAGGGGACTCTGCCTCTATATAATAATCCATTACTCTTATATAGGGCGGGTAGGGTAAGAATCAATAATTTTGGATACCGCGCCTAAAACCTTCTTTCTTAAGTCATTCTACTAGCCTATTCTCCACATCGGGGTTAGATACATCCTCCTTCAACATAAACGGCACCGCAAATTCTTCGATTAAGTTATAGAGCGCGTCAACGTCTTTAATCTGCAGATCCCGCTTAGACCTGCGGACGAAAAGGGTGCTACTAAGACACAGATAACGCCGGTAACTTAGCAAACGAACCTATTCCCCGTTCTTAATAGATATTGTCGTCAGGAGGAGCTCGGCTAGAGGGTTCTTTAGGTTATCAGACGGCGGGCCATTATCCTCTTTGCAAAGGCCACCATTATATGCCTTTGTAACTAGTTCTAGGCCAAAGAGTAAAGGGATGTCGCATAGATTGTCGCCCTCGAGGTTAAATAGAGGGTGCGTCTTGGGCATAGCCACCTCGACCATCTGTGGCTCGTGCCGAGTAGCCTAGTCACGGCGGCAGTTAATTCGGACACCAATGACCTTTAAGGACCTATCGGCCAGCACGCGCTTGGATAGATAGTCGTGTTGACCAGGTTCATCGATCATGCTGCCGATCGTATCTCTATAGTAACCTAGGTAGTCGATGGCATCACGGTAGGCAGTGAGGGTGATATCGGTGGAATAGCGTGGTTCAAAGTCGGTGCCCGCTCTTATGACTACAATAACTGGGCCTTTCCAGATAAACTCGCCCTAAGTATCGCCTACTAGGGTTAGGATTATACTATGGATGGCTTAATTGGTTATGATGTTGCGGGGAGGGATATCTGGATCCAGGAACCATATATGTAGGGTATCCTGGTTGTTTTCTCTCCCACGAAGGACATTGCGCCTGACTTAGCGTAGGCCACGACCGATATAGTCATTGCCGGGGATATACAAGAGGTAATTAAGAACTAGGTGGAAGTAGTCCCTAACCTCGTATTCGTCCTTTTTGGAATCCACCTAGACGAGGGACGGCCGCTTCTTAGTTATGGGAAAGAGAATGGCGAGGTAGTGGTTAGGGGAAGGGCGAGTGGCAAAGTTATGTTGAGCATATGCGGCGAACTTGCGGCAAAGAAGCCGATGGGTTCGCTAGTCGGTTTACTGATACTCTAGAGAGCAGTAGGCGGCTAAAAGGCAAACAGCATAGCGGCGAGTATTAGGGGAAGCGCAGATTATGCAAAGAACGGGAGGAACTATTTTGGACGAAAGAGACGGTCGATTAAGGCCGTTAGTATAGGTCGGGAAAAGGCAGAAGTTTGTTTGGTGAGAGGGTTGGGTGGATATTAGTTTACTTATATGAGGTTGGATTTTCAGGGGGTTAGTGGGCGGTGGCTTGAACTTACCGGGATTTCCGTTAGCAGGAAGGGGGGATTGAAACGGAATCAAATGCGGGCGGCAGCTAGAGCTGGAGTTAGTAATTCCCCCCCACTAATATGCCGTGTTCTAATAAGAAGAGCCGAAACATGAGATGCGATGATGGCCGAATTCTATCGCTAATCCTTAATAATAGTATATAAATTGAATAATTGGCGATAAATGGCCGGTCGTGGTAAGCGTAGCTAGTAGTCGAGACCGGGGGATTAATAAGCTAGTAGAAATTTTAGAGTGCTGGTGGATTTAGTGACGGCAGGGGGTTAGGGAGCAGGGGGTAAGAATAGGGGTTTAGCGGGAGATAAAGCTAGAGTGGCCCCCTAGATTTTAAGGGCAGTAATTTCTCTACTTTCAAAGTACATAGCGCTAAATTGGGGCGACAATAGGCGACGATAGGCGACGACCAATGACCAATAACCGGCTCCGACGATAGACGACGAACAATCAATATATCCGATAATAACGATAACGATAGCTCTAACGACGATTTAATCGATTTGATAGCGATGAATAAATAAATAAATGAATAAATTTAGAAGGAAGGTGCCGATACTGTAGAATCTAAGTAGATGAGCGAGAGGGGGAGAGAGTAGGAAAGAAGTCTATTTTGGGACTCTTTTTATAGGGTGACTGGAAATGTCATATGGGTCGCCGTCTGGTCGTTTCTTTGCTTTATCTGCCGATAGCTTCCGGGTTAGTCCCTCTTAGCCTTTCTTTCTCTCCTTATCTACTGGGTCTACTTTCTGGCTCTCTGTGTTGGTTTCTTCCATTACTGGCTAGTTTAGTGGGCTGGCTAGGTGGGGAGGTTTTCTGGTCCTACGTCTATGTCGGCTCGTTGGGTCTTTCTCTTTATATGTTTCCTTTGGCTCTCGAAGCTAGTGGTGGGACGAAAGGGAGAGGTATTAGGGCTGGGTACGTTATAGAGGCGAGTTAGAAGGGTAGGAGTTAGGTTAAGAAGGGTATAGAGGGTTGGGCTTTTTAAGGTAACCGAGTAGTTACTATCACGGTTTCCGGTTACGGTTTCCGGTTCCAGGTTCTGGATAGAGTTTTCAGGCTACTATTTCTGGTTCCTGGGTCTGGATAGAGTTTTCCGGTTCCTGGTTCCGGATAGAGTTTGCCGGTTTCTGGTTCTTGGCTCCGGTTAGAGTTTCCCGGCTATGGTTTCTGGTTGGTAGTTGGTAGTGGTTGTTTTCCGGTTGCCGTTTCTGGTTCTTAGTTCCTGGTTCCTGGTTCCTAGTTTCCGGTTAAGTTTTTTGCTTGGCACGGTTTGCTGCCTAGTCGGTTTTTGTTTTGTCCTGGCGCGTTTATAGGGGGGTTCCCAGGGCCTAGGTGGCGGTTAAGGGTTTGGTTGGTTGGTTTCTTGGACTTGCCCTAAGCCAACCCTTGACGGTTACCCCGTAACCCTAAGCCAACCCTTGGCCGTTACCCGTAACCCTAACCCGAACCTAAACCTAAGGTTTTCGTTTGACTTGGGAAGTTAAGAGGGTTGCGGGTGGTTGTGAGGGTTGGTTTGAGGGGACCAAGGTGTTGTTTACTGGTAACCCTAACCCTGAGGTGAGGGTTAGGAAGGACTAACCTCTGACGTCCGGGGAGGGTGACGCGGAGCGTTGTTGGAGGTAGAAGGGGTAGAAAAGGGAGGTGGTGGTAGAGGTGCTGGCAGGACACAGTGTGAACACAGTCCTAACCCTAACCCTCGCACTGTCCCCCAGGGTGGGGTTAGAACAGAGTAACTATTAACTATCTAAGCTATTTTGCCCTAGGGGTTTCTTCTAGCTAAGATATAGCTTATAGATAAAAGAGGGGAGATTTTTCTAAGAAATAATAAAAGAAAAAGCATAAGAGATATAACTAGGAAAGAGGTATAGCTAAGAGAGAGATATAGCTAGGAAAAAGAGATATAACTAAAAGAGAGAGGTATAGCTAGGAAATAGAGATATAACTAAAAGAGAGAAGTATAGCTAGGAAATAGAGATATAACTAAAAGAGAGAGGTATAGCTAATAAGAAAAAGGCAAAGAGATAAGAGATAAGAGATAAAAGGTAAAGGATAAAGAAAAGCCTTAAGAAGCCCTAGGGGTATTCCAGATCGACCTAGCTAGGTTACTAGGGGTATCTCGGGCTATAGAAGCCGCAGAGGTCGCCCTAGTCCTCATCAGGGCAAGGCTAATAGAGGAATCTAGCTGGTTAGCCGCAAGGGGGCCAATAAGGTCCTGGAGCTTCTGATAGGTCTTAGCTGTCTCTAGGTCCATAAGGCCGCCTGCTGAGATAATAAGAGGCTGAAAAAAGGCCCCGAGAGACCTATATTTTCTGCGTTTTTCTTCGGCAGCCTCTCTTAAGGTGCTATAAGGGTCTTCTTTAGCAGAATCCTTTGAAATAGCTACGATTTGAATATCATAGTAATAGCAGCTATTTCCTAGGTTAACTACAAAGTCGGCCCTTAGGCTACCTTCTGGGTGGACTAGGGGTTCTTTTTCGACCTCTAGGGTAGGCTGGCTACTTAGGGCTCTCACAAAGGCCCTAGTTATAGCGTCATGCCTTGCAATCCACCTTCTATTAGCACCCTTGCAGGTATCCTGATGGCCTAAGGCAGCTATAGCTCCACAAGAGCTACAGGGTAAGCTGATAGGCTTGATTGGGTAGAAAAGCCGGCTTCGGAGGGCTTCAGTGACCTCAGAGTCTGTAAAAGATAGGGCTTTTTGGGTAGGTAAGACTCCGAGCCACTTACGGCCGAGATAGCTAGCATTTTCTAGCCTAGCATGCCTATAGCTAGCGGGGAGGTCCTCTAAGAAGCCTGCTAGCCTAGCCTTATTAGCTTCCTTTAGCACCTGTTGGGCTGTTTTCCCTAGTCTAGGCTGGCCTTGGTTAGGCTGGCTTTGGTCTAGGGTAGGCTGGGCTAGGGGCTTCCGGATGAGGCCTAGGGTAGGCTGCGAGGCCTCCCTAGCTGCTAGGAATAGCTCGTGGGCTAGGTCCTTGTGTAAGGGTATTCCTAGGCCTCCCTCTCTGACTGGAAGGGCTATAAGGCTTGAATTAGGCTCTTTAGGGCTCTCACTAGGGCTTCTAGCCACTAGGGCTATAATAGCCTCTCTTATAAGGGTATTAGCCTCTTCCCAAAGGTCTTTTAGCCCGGTTGGGTCTAGCTGCCTCTGGAGGTGCCTTAGAAGAAGCTGGATACTGCCTCTAAGAAGAAGCAAAGAGTGCTGCTTTGGAAGGTCTTGCAGGGCCTCTAGGGCTTCCTGTAGGGTAGCTAGCTTTTCTTGCAAGAAGGTTCTTTTAGGCCGGATAGGGCCGATATAAGTACCTAAGGCTTTTAAGCCTTCTAGCTTAAGGTCCTCTATAGCCTTTTCCTTGCTTTTAGCTAGGTTAAGGCTAAAAGGGGAGCCTTTTAAGACCTCCTTAGCTGCCTCTAAGGTGCCTTGCGGAGCCTTATTAAGTATATAGAGGTCATCTAGGTAAGCTACTAAGGTTGCCCTAGGTAGCTTCCTAGCTAGGGCCTCTAGGGTAGGTCGAAAGGCAAGGGAAAAAAGAAGAGGTCCGAGAGGGTCACCTTGCCTTACGCCCTTGGCCGAGGCTATAGCTGACCCATCTTCCATAACTAAGATAGAAGGGTCATTATAGGCCCAAGCTGCTGCCTTATAGAAGGTAGGGGCAAAAGTAGCTACAGAAGCAGCTATAGAAGCCCTATCTACTGAGTTAAAGGCATTAGCAAGGTCTATAGAGGCTAGCTGCTGAAAATTAGCCTCATTTAAGCCTATAATAGCCTCATAGAGGAGGAAAATAGCGGGTTCAACCCCGCCTGGGCTATTCACGCCTAGCTGGAAGGGTAAGAGCATATTCGGCCGATAGGAGGTCATTAGGATCGCCTTCATAGCTACCCTATAGATAAGATCTCCTATAGCTATAGGTCTAACCCCTCCATCGGGCTTTTCAAGCCCTATAAGGCGGCTAGCGCATAATAGGTGGGCTCCAGGGGCCGTGCCTTGGCGAATCATATCAGCTAGCAGCCTTAGGAAAGCTATCACAGGGGAATCTTTCCTAGTTACTAGGTCTAGAAGAGGCCTAGTCCAGCCACTAAGGCCCGGGGCCTTTTCCTTGCCTATAGAGGCTATAGCTGCTATAATAGTCTCTGACGTGATTGGTTGGCCGGCCCTTGGGCGGGTCTTGCCTTGGAAGGGGTCTTTTGATCCAATAGGGTGCTTTTCTAGCAGCCTAGCCCTATTTTCTACTGAATTAGGTGCTATAGGGGTCGGATCAATAAGAGCCCTAGCAGCCCGGCCTAGGTAGCCTCTCTCTAGTAGCTTAGCTGCCCTTTGGGCCGGGCTAGGAGCTATAGAGGGTCTAGCTGCCTTGGGGGGCTCAGGGGGCTGCTGGAGGGACTCTAGGCTCTCTAGGGTAGGTAGGTTAGAAGGGAAAGACCTAAGAAGGGTAGCTAGGCCTCCTTTTTGTAACCCTAACCCTAGTAGCCTAGGCAAGATAAGGAAATATAAGAGGGCCTTTTCAGTAGGCCTCTTTAGAAAGGCAGCTGCAGCTTTATGGGCTGTAGCTGTGAAAATAGCAGCCTGCCTTGCATGTAGCCTTTTTTCCGGTATAGGGATCCTTGCAAAGGCTAATAGCTTCTGCATAGAAGCCTTGGCTAGGATTGGGGCTATAGCTTGGTTGTGTAGCTGCTCTAGGGTAGGCCCCTCTAGGGTAGGCTCCTTGGGCTCGGGCTCTAGGGTAAGCTCCCTAGGCTCGGGCTCTAAGGTAAGCTCCCTGGGCTCCCTAGGCTCCCTAGTCTCTAGCTCTAGGGTAGGCTCCTCTAGGGGCCCTAGAGGCTCTAGGGTATATTCTTCTAGAGGCTCTAGGGTAGGTCCCTGACTAGAGGGCCTGTGGCTAGGCGTGCTAGGGCAAGAGGAGCTAGAGCTAAGGGACCTAGGGCTAGAGGGTCTTCCCCTTTCCTCATAGCTAGAAAAAGACCTATAGCTTTCCCTTGAGGCCGGTCGGTCTAGGGTAGGCTCCTCTAGGGTAGAGTTAGGCTGTAGCTGCCTTTGCCGCCTAGTAGGTCTTTGTAGCTGTGGAGAAGGGGTCCTTGCTAGTCTCTTTCTTCCTATAAGGCCTCTATAGCTAACTAAGCCCGGGCTAGCCTGATTAGGACTAGTGGGGCTAAGGGAAGAAGCTAAAGAGGCCCTAGAGGTATTAGTGGCCCTAGTAGCTATATAGGTCCTTGGCCTAGGTAAGGTAGAAATATGGGCTTTACCTTCTATGCCGTGGATCTTAGCACTATGGGTCTTGATGCCGTGACTTCCGCGGCAGGCTGTGCCGCAATAAGGGCAGCTGACTAAGCCAAGGGGCTGTAGCTGTTGGTTGGTATAGGCCTCGGCCGGGTGTTTTTTGCGTATATGCTCTAGGGTATCTCTATAGCTGCCTTGGCAGGTAGGGCATACCTGCGAGGGCATTTTACTATAGGGTAGCTAGAGGTATAGGGTAGGTATAGGGTAGCCGAGGTATAGGGTAGGTATAAGGTAACTAGAGGTATAAGGTAGCTATAAGAAAGAAGATAATAAAGAGAAAATAGCTATAAGGTAGCTAAGATAAGGCTTAGAAACTAAGCATAAGGGTAAGAGTTAAGGTTATAAGAAGCTTAGAGAATAAGGTCTTTAGAGATACTTATATAACCCTAGGGTTATTCTAGAAGCTTCTACCTTAACCTAAGTCTAACCCTAAGCCTAACCCAAAGCCTGACCCTAACCCTGACCCAATGTGTGACCCTAACCCCTATAGAAGGCTCTAGAATCTCTATAGAAGCCCGAAGGGCTTCTATCTATAGCTGACCCAAAGCCTGACCCTAACCCTGACCCAATGCCTGACCCTAACCATGACCCTAACCTCTATAGAAGACCTTAGAATCTCTATAGAAGCCCGAAGGGCTTCTATCTATAGCTGACCCAAAGCCTGACCCTAACCCTGACCCAATGCCTGACCCTAACCATGACCCTAACCTCTATAGAAGACCTTAGAATCTCTATAGAAGCCCGAAGGGCTTCTATCTATAGCTGACCCAATGCCTGACCCTAACCTCTAGAACCTCTAACGGAACCTCTAAAGGAACCTCTAGGGGGATAGGGTGAGGGATAGGGTGAAGGATAGGGTGAGGCATCGGGTTAGGGTCAGGGTTAGGGTTAGGGTTAGGGTTAGGGTTAGGGTTAGGGTTAGGGTTAGGGTTAGGGTTAGGGTTAGGGTTAGGGTTAGGGTTAGGGTTAGGGTTAGGGTTAGGGTTAGGGTTAGGGTTAGGGTTAGGG
>NW_003315675.1:0-32723 GCF_000151355.1 Fusarium vanettenii 77-13-4 | reverse complement strand
ATATTAGGTTAAGGTATTATAAGAATATAATAAAATCTATAAATAAGAGAAAATAAATTAATATAATAAACTATTATAACGATTAGACTAAATCGCGAAAAAAGGAAATAATAGCTTCACCTAGGCATAAATTATAAATAATATTAAGAACTCCTAAAAAGAATATAAGAAGAAATACTTAGGAAAGAGGAAAGAAAAAAAGAAGAATATTAAAGAATTATAGAAAGAAGACCCCTATTTATAACTATACGACGAAGAAGGTAACTAATACTAAAATAATATATAGGAAAGATATATATATACTATATAGGAATATATAGATATAGCTAATAAATAAGAAATCTATATTAAGGCTTATTACTAAGAATTAATTAAAAACCCTTAATACCTTAAAGTAATATTTAATAATAAGGATAATATCTAAACCTACTTAATATACTTAGAATATCCTAGTATCTCTTAGATATTATATTAATATTATTAATATAAAAAGCATTAAGGAAAGAAATAAAAGTAAGACTATTTCCTTATCGCCTTATTATATTAACTTAATAATAGACCCTACCTATAATATAAAATAAAAGGATATTAGATCTTTTATTAATATAACTTTATTAGTATTACCTATGCCTAATATAGCGATAAACTCTACTATATTATCTAAGAATAAAAGAGGATAGATTATAAAATTAGAAAATAATAAGAATAGATTATTTAATAAAAATAAGAAGACCTAAGAGCTTAAAAAGAATAAAATTATTAAGAATATCTATATAGCTAGATTAATAACTATAATTATAAAGTATATGCTAATAATAAGTATAAATATAATTATATAGCCTATATGATATTAAAAAATTAGATACCCCGTCTAATATAAGGCAATAGATAGATAAATATAGGGAAATATTACCCCGGAAGGCCTTTTACTCTATAAATAGAGGATAGAAGTAATAATACCTAGAATTAAAAGTATAAGTTAAGGGAGAATAATTAAATACTTTAATAGATAATAGAGCTAAGTAGAATTACTTTAACCTAATAGTAGCGAATAGGCTTAAGCTACTATAGAGGCATAAATATAAGTCCTATATAATATATAACCTTAAAGGAATACCTTTTAATTATAATAATAAAGTTATTAATTATAAGATTAATTACCTTAAGGTTTTTATTAAAAGAAAGAATTAAGGAATTTTATTTAATATTATATTAAATTAGAGCTATAATCTTATGCTTAGGTACCTATAGTTATAATACTTTAACCTATATTTTAACTAGAGAATTAGCTAGATATTGTTTTATAATACTAAGATATTCTTTATATTAAATAATAACTTAAATTAGAAATCTTAAACTTTTATTTATAATAAAGAAATTAAGTAAAAATAAATATAAGATACCTTTCTACTTATAGGAATAAAATATAAATATTATAATAAATAGAAATAATAATAATAATAAATAATCGCATATATTATATAATAGTTCTATATATTTAAAAAAGACCTTAAGAAACCTAAAAGGGATAGCCTAGAAGAAAAATAACTTAAAAATATATTATAGAAGTATTATATCTATAAATAACTCCTCGCGGAAGAACTCAAAATAGGCCTATTAGAATATATAGCCTATAACCTAGAAATTAAATTTATTAATAGGAAGTAACTTAGCTTTAATAAACTTTATTTATTTAATAAAGTATAATTTCTAATATTAAAGGAATATATTAAAGATATAATACGGAAAGGATATATTAAGGAAAATAAGTTATTTATTAGATATTTTATTATATTTATTCTAAAAAAAAATAATAAGCTCTAACTTTATATTAATTTTAGAATGCTTAATATTATTATAATTAAGGATTATATATTATTACCTCTTATTAATAAATTAAAGGATTAACTTTTTAAAATAAAATATTTTATAATACTTAACCTTAAAGAAGCCTATAACCTTATTTAAATTAAAGAAAGATATAAATAAAAAACCGCTTTTTATACTAAGTATAGACTATTTAAGTACCTTATTATGCCTTTTAGACTTATTAATATACTTATTATATTCTAATAAATAATTAATAATATATTATAAGAATATCTAAATATATTTATTATATATTACCTAGATAATATCCTTATTTTCTCTAAAATAAAAGAAAAATATATAAAATATATCTATAAGGTATTATAGATATTATAAAATACTAAGTCATTAATAGAACCTAAGAAAAGTAAATTCTATGCCTTAAAAATAAAATTCCTCGGATATATTATCTCTTATAATAAAATATATATAGACCCTAAGAAGATCTTAGTAATTAGAGATTAGAAAAAACTAACTAATATTAAAGAAATATAAGCCTTCCTTAGATTTACTAATTACTACTATAAGTTCCTTAAAGTATTTAAGAAGATAGCTATATTATTAATAGAACTTATAAAAAAAAATAAAACCTTTATATTTAGGGATAAAACTAAGAATACTTTTAATAAAATTAAAGAATTTATCCTAAGCGAATTAATACTTAAGATATTTAATTTATCTTAATTAATTAAACTTAAAATAAATACCTTAGATTTCGCCCTAGGCGCTTAGATTAAATAATAAGATAATAAAAGATAATTATACTTAATTATATTCTATTTTTATAAGTTATATAAAGTAGAGCTTAATTACCTTATCTATAATAAAGAATTCCTTATAATTATTAATACCTTTAAAGAATTTTAGTATTACTTACTTAGAAGCCTATATTAAATTAAGGTATATACCGATTATAAGAATATTATATACTTTGCGACTATATAATAACTTAGCGGATAATAACTCTATTACGCTAAATACCTCTCGGAATTTAATTATATTATAATCTATATATAAAGAAAAGAGAATAGAAGAGCTAATATAATTAGCTAATAACCCGACTTGGATAATAAGAAAATTAAAATAAAAAGATAACTCCTCTAATATACCCCTAAAGGATACCTCTAATAGAAAACTAATATTAGTATTAGATAAGATAATAGGCTTATACCCCTATAAGAATACCTCTAATTTATTTAGAACCTTAAAGAATAAGTTATTAACTTTATAGACTATATACGAGGATTTAACTATAGATAAGATAGAATTATAATATTTAAGGGAATAATTATTATCCCTAATAAAGTATTTAAATTAATCTTTAAGTATTATTATAATTAGTTTCCTTATAATAGAAATTACCGACTAATATTTAAATAAATAAACTAAATCTATAATAACTATTAATTCGAATAAAAGGTTAAATAATAAATATAGAAATGCGCGATCTATAATAGGAATAATAGACCTACTATCTATAAATAGAGTAGGGTTATAGAGATACCCCATAAGATCATTGGCGTAGCCTATATAGTAGAATAAGGCAATCTACTCCTTATTAAAATCCTAGAATATAATAAATAACTCCTAAACGATAAGAAAATAAATAAGCAATAAGTCCTAGATAAACTATAATAAGACCTCATACGAGAGATCTATAGCTATTAATTATATAGATATTAAGGAATTAATAAAACCTTAGAAAGAGTTAAGACGATATATATATTTCCTAATATAAAGAAAATTATTTTAATAATTATTAATTAATATAACCTTTGCGTAAAAACTAAGGCATAATACTATAAGCTATATAATAAACTATAACTATTATTAATACCCTAGTTACTATAGGAAGCTATTATAATAGACTTTATTATAAAATTACCCCTATTAGAAGAATTAGCTATTAATAACTTCTATAATAATATTCTTATTATTATAAATAGACTTATAAAATTCTCTTATTTTATACCTTATAAAGAATTAATAATAACTAAAGAATTCGCCTATTTATTCTATTTTTATATTACTAAGATATATAATATCCCGCTTAAAATTATTATAGATAGAGGACTATTATTTATTTTAAAATTCTAATAAAGCCTTATAGGATACTTAGGGATTAACTATAAACTCTCTACTATATATTATAAGGAGATAGATAGATAAACTAAACGCATAAATTAGATATTAGAATAATACCTCTAATACTATATTAACTATAAATAAACTAACTAGGTTAAAAAGCTACTAACTACTTAGCTAGCCTATAATATAGCTACTAATAAAAACACGAAGATTATACTAATATATACTAACTTTAGATTTACTCTAGATACCTACTAATAGATATAAGATATTATTATTAACCCTAAAGTAATCCTTATTAGCGACTAATTATATAATTTATATAAAGAAATAAGAATAAAACTTAAATATATTAGAAATAAAATATTAGCTTATATTAATAAGAAAAAGATTAAGGGATTAATCTTCTTAGAGGGAGATATTATCTACCTTATAATAAAAAATATTAAAATAAAAGAATAAAATAAAAAACTTAATTATAAATATATTAGATTATATAAAATTAAATAGAAAATCTTATAATATAACTATAAATTAGACTTATTATTAAAGGTTAAGCTTTATTTAATCTTTTATATCTTATTACTTAAATTAATATAAGATATTATTTAGGTAAAAATAAGTAATAAATATAATATAGAAATTAATAGACTAAAAGAATATATTATAAAAGTTATCCTCGATATAAATAAGATTAATAAAAAGATAATATATTTTATTAAATAAAAAGATTACCTTAACTCTAAAAATATATAAGAACTACTAAAATACCTTATTAATTTATAATACCTCCTAAAGGATTTTTATTAGTAATAATAGAACTAAAATCGCCTAGGTCTAAGGCAGATTAATTAATAACCCTAAAAGCGCCCCCCGCTTATAGCTCGCCCACTGCCTATTACTCGGCCATAAGTACTTCCTCCTAAGAATAGACCTTATCCTCCTTATCTAACTCTTATATTCCCTAAGAAAAGAGCTATAAACCCCGCTTATAAAGTAAATAATATTATTATTAAAGATAGGCTAGATAAGCTAAAGTCTCCTATAATTTATTTTCTACTTTTTTAATATCTGCGTCTACCTTATACTAAGTATCTAAGTTCTTAGAAACTAAGGAAGGATATTAGCTAAAGCATACGGTCGCTATTAATAAGATAACTCACGAAAGGATAATATATTAATATTATTATAAGAATAACCCTAATAAATATACTCCTAATAATAGCTAGAACCCGCTATTATCTAATATATTTTCCTCGCTTAGAAGTAAATAAAATAAGGTATAGTATTAAATCCCTTAGTATTAAAATAAAAAGCTAGGAGGGAGCGCTATATAGATTTCTTAGATTTCGAGATATAACTTAATATCCTATTAATAAGAAAATTTAAGGAATTAAGTTAATTACTTACTAGGGATAAGCTATAAATATAGCCTTAAGGATAAGATTAGCGGAGAGGGGACCTTATATTATAACCTAATCTAACCTAGCTAATAGCTAAGTTATATAATATAAGGCTAGAAGGAATTAGGCTAATTAATAATAGATTACCTAACTTACTTAGTAATCCTAATAATCTATAGATCACTAAGATTATAAAGTAATCCTTATGATCTAATAAGGTATTAAGTATATAGACTATATTTATTATATTTTCTTATATATTAGCTACTATAGCTATTAATATAACTTAGTTATATTTAATACTTTAAGTATATTACTAGATATAATATTATAATACCCCTATTTAAAGATAATGCTAATAATCTAGTGCTAATATAAACCCAGTATAACCGGTTTATCCCTTAGACCTAACCACGATCGTCATAATTATAAGCTCGCTTTAATATATTAAAATACCCGACGTTAAGGGGCTAGAGTAGATAAGAGGAATAAGGCGGTATATAAAGCCGGATAATCTTCTTTTTCTTATAATATCTCTTAAATTCGATAGACTAGTGACTTTCATAGCTATCAAGGATTAAGAGGCGATAGCGACTATTTAATCGCTTAGCTATATATCAGTCAAAGTGCTTAAGCTACTCGAGACCGGTCTCGTTATCGGTCTAGCCATTTTGGGTCATTATAATAGTATTGGATCGCGTCCCGCACATTCGATCAGAGTGATAGGGATCAATACGATATCGAGCTAAAAGATAATCATGTTCTTAATTAAGGATCCCTCCGGCCCCCTCTTTTCTCGAGAGGGGTTTTAGGGAGCCCATAGGCTCGCAGTACCCGCGAATTTAAAATTTCGCGGGTACCGCGAAAATAACTAAGCACAGTGCTATTTATAAAACTAATAATACAAAATAGGCTATTAATACTATCTCCGCGAGATAAAATAAAGCTCACTACTTATATATTTAATAAAGCTAATAGCTACCTTTCGCTATAATTATTAAGATAAGAAGGTTTAATTTACTTAATTTATATAAGAGCCACCTAAATTATATATAAATATAATAGCTATAGAATATTTAAGGGCTTTATTGCTTAATTAATTATCTAATACCTATAACTTCTAATAATAATATAATCTTCTATCCTATAGCTAACTAAGCATAAAGCTTCTTATTCCCTATTATCTATTTTTATTTTCCTCTAAATATCTTTAATGCCCCTTCTTTTATTAGCGAAAGGATTATCTCCTATCTCTTTAGCGACCTAGGATTTAATTTACTTATCCTTAGCCTTAGTCTAATCTAGATATATTATTATCTCTTCTTTTATCTATTCTCTTAACCCTACTAATATTATATAGCGCTTAGATATTTATTTATAGTCTAGGTACTACTTATAGCTTTATTTATTATACCTAAGTAGGAGCCTTATTACCCTGCGATATTATTAGTTTATCTTAATATTATTAGCCGGCTACGCTGCGTCTTATGCGCTCTTTGCGGTGATATATTATCTATATATAGCCTATAGCGAATTATACCTCGGTGACGATAGTAATAATAGGCTAGGTAAAGGAGATAATTTATAAATAGGGGATCCTAGCCGCTAAGAGGCGCCGCCGATTAAGTTTTATAAAGCCCTAATTATAGTCTCTGGCTAATCGCTAAGGACTATAGCTAATAAACTATCTTCCGGCGCTAATACTAACTCTTCCTCGGATATATCTACTAATAATTAGATTTAAGGTAGCTCGGGTTTAGTAACTAATACTTTAATTAATTGCGAAAGTCCTAGGGCTAGAGCTTATTATTAAAGTAACTCCTTAAACCTTATTAGGTAGGCCCTTACCATCCTAATATAACTAACTATATAGTATTTATTATATATAGGCGGCGCCTTGCGCGCTATCTTAATGCTCTTAAATATATTAGGTTTTCTTTAGGTATTCTATTTAGGGATAATAAAATATATAAATATTAGCTTAATTTATTAATAAGGCTTTAAAAATAATTATAGAGTTCCCTTACGCTATAGGCGCTAATACTAATAAAAGTATTTAAGTAAAAGGACTTAGCTTTACTCTTATAAGGATTTTAGAATATAGAGGCAAGGTAGTCTATAAGATCTAATAAAAGACCCTATATAAATTAATAATAATAGAGGATTTTTCTTACTTAGTAACTTCTATTATTCCTCTACCTTTCTTAGGGCTTTATATAATACCTAGCTATATACTATAGTATATAATAGCCCCGAAAGTTTAATAAGGACTTAAATCTACTATTAGGCTTAATTTAATCTTAACTCTAATAATTAGTTAAGTAATATATACTTTATTGCCCTCTAAGCTTTAAAGAGATCTAATATAGACTTTCTAAGATAAGATTTTATTAATATATATATGCCCTTGACTTAGGATATAGCTATATTACCGAAATAAGTATATTAATTAACCTATACCTTAATAAGCTTCTTTTTATATTATTTAAGCTAGAAAGTCTAGATATACTTAATTTACTCGAGGTAATCTAATAGGTATTTCTTCTTAAATTATAAAACTTAGTACTTAAACTCTTCTTTATTTAATATACCTATAATTAAATATTAAAACTAATAGAATTTAGATTAATTATTAGTCTCTATAGTATTATTTATTACTAGGTTAATAAAGCCTAGTTAATCTTAGTAGATAAAAGCTAGCCAGTAATAATAAAGGATTGCCTTATTTATATACTAGCGGCAGAGTAATAAGCAAGATATAGGGAAAGAGATCTTAATAGTATTTATATAAGCGACGTAGCGGTCTATTAGAATAATAAAGGGTAATTTAGCGCTATAATATTCATATAGTAACCTTAATTAATCTAATACCTAAAGAAAATTATCTTTAGTCTCCCTACTAAGGAATATAAATATTATATAGAAAGATCGCTAATAAGTATTAACTCTAATTATATCGAGTAGTAGTATATTATGCTTATTTATCTTATATATATAATCTAATAGGAGTATATCTAGGTAGGCCTAAAGATACGCTAAGGAATCTAGATAAGTAAATAAGATAGTAATAACCTAGTTATTTTTATCGAATTATATTTAACTCTAAAAGCCTTCTTTATCGAGCTAACTAGCGAGCATATAAATAGAGCTTCACCCTTTATATATTTCTCTCTTAGTAGCTATAATCCTATTATAAATATTCTACTAGGTTACTAAGGAATTATAATTCTATTATATATATATTCGGATATCTCTAAGAGCTATACCGATATAAGATAAGTATAATAGATCTACTATAACTTCTTCTCCTAGCTTATAATATACTAAGTAGGCAGAGGGATACTAGCTTAATATATAGTTATACTTAGAGAATCGCTTATCCGGGCGATATTAAATAATTTATATACTTTTATCTAGGGATTCTTTAGCTAATAATAAGAACTTATAGCTAGTTCCTTAAGTAGCTATCTTCTATTAGCGCTTTATCGATATACTAAGAGGATAATAAGATTAATTATAAATATATATAATTATTTACTTATTATTCTTCCCTCTAATAGACTTCCTAGTAATAAAGGCATAGCCCCTTATAGCTGCCTATATATTAATAGACTTAAAAAGGGTATCTCGTAACTTATAGCTCTATTCTAGAGGGAAATAATCTTTAGGAAAACTCATATTCTCTATACGCGATATTAGAAATATCTAAGTTATAGCATAGAAAGATAACCGAAGAAAGAAGAATATAACCGCGGTCATAGCATAGGCCGCTAGGTTAGTAGTTAAAAATCGCTACGGCAATGGTACTTAGTTATTTTCGCGGTACCCGCGAAATTTTAAATTCGCAGGTACCGCGAGCCTATGGGCTCCCGGGGTTTTATGTCATCTGACTAAGGCTAGGATATCTTTGTATCAGAGGTTTATGCCGCCACACGAGGGTCAATCCAACATGTTGCATAATGAGAGTGAGGTTGATGGTGCGATAGCTGCAATGCAGACAGGAAAATCCATCGTAAGACCGGAGCCTTTGCTCTTTAGGCGAGCCGTTAAGAAGAGGCGTAGCTCTACTTGAACTTTTTAGCTTTAGTTTAGCTAATACCTTAGAGAGACCTTTCCGCCGAGGTAGGGGGATATTATATTTATTACATAAATAATTAGTAGGGTTAGACCTAATGGGGGAAATAGCGTATCTATATTTCTTATTAAAATAGATTAATAGTCGCGACTCGGGATGGACCTATAAAGAAAGTGACTCGAGAAACTTAGTAGAGGCAATAGGTATTAGGTCTATGATATTAGCTATTGCTTTTACTGCTATTACTTTTTGATATTTTTCTTTTATTTCTTTTCTTTTTAATATTAAGCGGAAGACTAAAGGGTAGGAAGGAGATAATAGTATAGAGTGGATAATTGGAATAGGAAGTAGAAGTAATAAAGTAATAAAAGGAATACGTGTATGGATAGAAAATAGATAAATAATAGGTTGTTTTTATTGAACCTGGTTACTATGTTAATATATATAGATAAAAATTGTAGAATCTGGGGGTGGTTTTTCGGGAAAATACCGGGGAATTATATAGTGGTTAGGGTTAGCACGGACAAAAATTGAATAATGCGGCGCGATTTGGGTCAACATTGGTATAGTAGGACAGAGCGGTAGTGTTTGGCGTTAAGAGGGGCTTCTGGGACCAGATCTTGGAGGCTCTTGTGAAGATGGCGGCAGTAGTCACGTTTCCAGAGTAGCGTCTAAGGTTCGGCGCTGCCCTGGGCATCCGGCGACGGCGACGACGATGATGGCGATCTGATAACATGGTCCCGCATCCCTACATCAAGCCAGCAGGAGTGCATATCGAGCTGATCTGGGTCGAGGCTAGCTAGGATTGTATCTCGAAAGAGGGATAAACTTTCATTAAGGCTCGGTCGCGCGAATATGTTCTTTAGGTCATGCGACTGGAAAAGCAGGCGAGGGTTCTAGAAGTAGGTAACCTTTTCCCCGTGGCGTGTTCGGACCCGATAAAGGTTCGCTCTCTCTACGATTAACGCCTAGAAGCGCAGAAGAGCACTGGCGGGAATATTATATGCTAATCAGAAGGCTCGGCTCTTATCTTTAGCGCTCTATTAGCTAGCACCCGGCTTTTCTTAGTATGTACGAGACTTTACGTAGATAAGGTTATATGAGCTAGGGATTTCTTACCGGGCGTAATAAGGGACTATTTCGTAGACGGCTAGGAGGATAATCTCGTCGTAGAGATCTCTAAACCGTGCGAGAGATAGACTATTTGCGGTAGCCTACGTCTATGAATGGGATGCATGAGGGAAGAAGATAAAACCGGAGAAGTAAACGCCTATGGTCATAAAAGACCCGATGCGAGTATGCCGCGTATATGCCAGGTCTAGCCCGTGAGGTTATATGATTTGGTTGGTGGAGATATTACTCTTGTGCGGTGGGAAAAAGAAAAGCTAAAACCGGCTAGGATCTCGAATGGCGGATAGACTCTTTGCTCCGAACTAGACGCTATCGACGTCCCACTGTCGCGCGATGGTCACCGAGTTCTAGGGTAGGGATGCCTATGTCTTGCGGAAAGAGAGCGGTTCGGCAGGCTAGTTGGAGAGGAAGCGCTGCTAGTGAGGAAAGGAGGCGCGGGGATCATATGCCTTCTCATGCTCCGCGAATACCGCCGGCAAGGAAGGAAGGGAGTGACTAAGACGTTCGATTCGCTCCTAAAGAGTGTGGGTGTGCTTAGGTTCAGTGAGTTCGCGTGAGTTCGGGCCTAGTTTAGGCATAATATTAAGACACCTCTGCACTTAAGAGAGTCGAGTCAACTAACTTACAGTGGCATTGATAGTTAAAGAATGTTCGAAGTATGCGGTCATACACGTCGCCTTGCGCTCGTAGAAAATCCGGGCCACCGGCTATATCTTGTTTGCGAATTGCCTAGGTCTTATTCTCCGGCGATTTAAGTAAAATCGCCCATACAAATCGTGTTTTGCTGTCTGTGCTTTGGAGTAATATCGCTTGGAGTTAGATCGAGTCGCTGATTGGTCCAAAATTTCCCAACACCAGGGTTAGGGTTAGCTAGCAGCCAGTTGGGGTTAAGGTTATAGAGGAAAGGGGTTCGTAGTCAAAAAGGACTGCATAACGGTATTTTTAACTCGTTCTATTAAAAGCTTTGGTTATTAGCTGAAGGCATTATAGTAGAGCATAGACGATATTACCTAACTTAATAAGGAGCACCGGATGCTTATCTGCTATGATTATAGAGCAGTAGTTCGGCCCGGTGCTGGTATCGAGTCGCATTTCCGGCACGAGCATTAAATAATAAGATAGACGCTAAAGGACATTAAGGACTACTATAGTACTATAGATTTAGCCGATCCGAAACTTAGTTAACTCCCGGCTAACGGTAGCGCGGTAGTTAAACTACTCGATGTACTATACGGTTATAGCTACGCCGCATATAGGTATCTCATAACGGCATGGGATAATATTACCTGTTACTAGAGAGAAATAAGACATAAGGCCGCAGAGAATCGATAGACTAAAGTTCGATTGTAAACTTAGATGCGTAGAAAGTATGCGCGGTACTAGATCGTTCGAGACTATAATGATATTAATAATGTATTAGATAGTACCGGCATAATGAGAGATAGCGCTATAGAAAAGATCATTGCCGATAGCTAGGCCGAGCTAAAAGTAAAAGATACTATATGGCTCTAAAAGGGCGACTTAGAAGAGGATATAGACCGGGATTCGGCATAGGTGAAGAGACTAGGCTAGGTAAGGCACTTTGACTCCTAGGATTTGCTTAATATTTCTGAAGTAGCCGAGTGGATAAGGGCAAAGGCGGTAATAGCTAGGCGAGTCTGGCCAGAAGACGAGTAAGTAGTCCGGGAATGACAATTATTGCAGTGGCTCGGGCAAAGCTTCGATCGCGAGGTCGACTGCTGTTGCTAGCGACTTAATAGCGTGCCGATAGAGATGCTTCAATAGCTCGCTAGTATAATGGCAATAAGTCCGAGTAGAATGCTATTTAGACGAAAAGGCAAAGAGGCATCGATGAGTAAGTATCGGTCTGTTAGTTATTAGTACTTGAGCTTTTACTAGCGAGTATATCGCATCGGACGTAAAGAGGCATTTAAGCGGTGGGCTATTCGCTTTATGGATAACCAGTGGAGCTTGCTATGTAATATAGTAGATGAGCTCGAGGGCGATGGATTTCCTAGTAGTCATAATAGCGGCTTTTATAGTAGTAGAGATAGGGAGGATAAAAGTAATAATAACGACGACGACGACGACGAGGCAATGGATAACGAGGGTATAACCGCTTAGTAGCATAGAGCGCTCGATAGGGCTATTTATTTATTTATTATTACTTCGATTAAAGCTTATATCGGAGGCAATATATATATAAACCCGCTGCTATGCTTTTATGTAGTACTAGGCATCTGACTATGCCCGCTTGGTTATATAGAGCTGCACTTATATACCGGCATACTGGCAGCCGTGTTGTGGTGGGCTCGGCTATTTTTTTTAGAGGCGATATTTGAGAACTAGCCCCGGGATTAAGATAAGCTCAGGGCAGAGGCAATACTTATATTTCGGGATTAACATGCTACATAGATATATGTTAGCACTCACACCGTCGTTAGTATTATTATTAGGTGGATAGTATATAGGAAAGGCTAGCGCAAGAAAATAGGCGGGTAGCCGTCGATATGATAGGCCGAGAACGGAGAGGCGTTATTCTATAACGGCGAGCGGATCATAGTCGATGATTTCACTCGTACGCTCCGTGGTCAGGTCATTAAAGCGCAGAAGTTACTGGGTTAACTATTTGGAGGGACGTAGGAGAAGGTTAGCCAAAAGATCAACATAGGCAGGATTACTGATAGCATAGTACGGCTAGGGGCAGGCCAGTCGTTTGCGACTAACCCGAAGAATAATTAGCTAGAACCCGGGCCGGCTAAGGCGATAAGGCTGATGGAACCGTTGATTTAGGACTTAGCACGAAACTATTAGAAGCGACGTGGAGTTAAGAAGTAGCTTCGAGACTTGCGACTACTTCGTGAGGTACTTATAGTGCTCGTGCATATATAGGGCGGACTCCTGGGTCGGGGTCTAGAGGTGATAATACTGCGGCACTGCGACTCATAGCAACTCATACGGAACATCTTCGTGATAGACGGGTAGGTTATGATTGTTATAGACCGAGATAAGATGAAGGCGATCCGCGATAATGCCCGCAAGGTAGTATAGTTTATCCCCGAGCTAATTGGGCGTATAATAGTTAGATATATAACGTGGTTAATACCGGCTGAATGGGTGCTACGGCGGAAGTATAAGCTAGCCGAGCCGCGCGGAGAGCAGCTGGAATTTATATGGAGAGATAGTAGCTCGCGGGTGTGGGATATCGACCGGCTTAGCAGATAGCTGGCGCGAGTGATATAAGTAGGCACGGGGGCGAGAATCGGGGTGGGACGATACCGGCCGATCGCGATCGAGATAGGACGATGAATCCGAGGGCTAATCGCGAAGTAGCTTAAGAGCTGAATAGAGGATAAGGACGAGGATGATAATATCGATATTAATCCGACGATAGGCGAGCCGGTTGACTATGGAGGAAGCTAGAATATTATTTGGGATTTATAGTCAACGCATAGGATATAGATCGCGAGGCAGCATTATGCCGTATATATTGGCTTCCCCGGGAAGCTATAGCCGGAAATGATTGTAATGTTTAAGGAGATTAGTAAGCTATGGCATTAGTTTTTAGAGGGGGAGAGTGTAGAAGAGAAGGGGCCAAAGCGTAAGGGTAAGCGTAAGGGCAAGTATTAAGCAGAGGGGCAATAGGGTACTAACGGCTCGGCTTAGATGACTAGGCGTAAGTGGGCAAAGACTAATAAAGCGGGACGAGACGTAGAGGAGGATATGGCCGATGGGTTGCGAACGCTATTGGGACCGGAGGCGACTTGGCGGTCCGATAAGTAAGCCGAGAGTATGTGATTAATTATATCGTTAAAGATAGGTTAGATAGCGATTAACGTGCTACCGACGGGGGCTAGAAAGAGCATATTATTTATGCTACCGGCAGTAATGCGGGAGATAGGGATGAGTATCGTAGTGGTGCTATTTATAGCGCTTATGGATAACTTAGTTACGCGAGTAATGGCCATAGGCGTCGATTATATCCGGTTTAGGTCGTCGCTATATGCCGGGCGAGAGGGTATACCGCGGGCGGCACGGCTAATAGTCGTTAGCGTAGATATCGTTTCTAGTGCTAAATTTTTAGGATATGTAGATGGGTTACTATATGTAGGCTTACTATAGCGAATATTCGTCGATGAGTATTATATAGTTATTATAGATATTGGGTATCGCGCTAAGCTAGGTAAGCTATAGAGCTTATACCAATATGGCTACCTGATAGTATTGCTAATTATAATGCTTCTGGTTATGCTCGAGGAGTGGTTCCGCAGGGAGATACTAGCTTAATCCGCAGTGATAGTATGGGATCGGATGACGAAGTTGAATTATCGGTATCGGGTTGATTAAGTTAAGCCCGGGCGCGGGGCTATTGAAAAGTATACCGTTAATATTATATAGGAGCTCGACGAATAGATGACTGGTAGTTAGAAGGGGGTGATATATTGCTGGTTAAAGGGGTAGTGCGAAGCTATGGCTGAGGAGATTGGCTGTGGGTTTTATTATAGCGGTATGGATGAAAAGGACCGCTATAAGGCGCGGATGGCGTAGATCGAGGGTTAGATAAGCCGGTGGATTGTGGCAATGACTGGTTTGGGGATGGGGATTGATATCGAAGGGATTATTGTAGTGGTCTATATAGAATAGCCGTATAGCTTAGTGGACTTTGTGTAGCAGACGGGTCGAGGAGGGCGGCGGGCAGGGAAAGTGGTTAAGTCGATTATTATGTATAATAGGTGGCCGCAGCGGGAGGATCGATATCGCAGCTTCGTGGATGATATTAATTAAGCATAGATAGATGCGTTTATATTGACTCTAGGGTGTCGAAGGGCCGTTATCGCGGCGTTTATGGATGGGGTTGCGGGCGAAAGGTGTAATGATATAGTCGGGGCGGAGCTTTGTGATCAATGTGAAGCGTCGAGACTGACTAGTGACGGTGGGGGTGAGAGCCAGAGCGAGGGCGAGGTAGAAGAGGATAGGGAGAATAGCCATAAGGACGACGGGGGCAAGGGGCGAGAGGTTTAGAAGGCATTCGGCACCGAGGAAGGTATATGGATTAGGACGCTGCTCCGGTAGCTAGATGAAGTCACGGGCGAGTATCTAATATGTTATATCCGGCGTTATTATAAGGCATTAGAGCTAGGGATTATGCTAGATAAACAGCGGCACGGGCGAGACGGTGACTAGTATGATAGAGTAGCGGGCGAGGAGTATGATGCTATGCGGAGGAGGATTAGGTTTAAGGAATTATCGTACTGCTTTATGTATAAACTTCCGCTAGATTAGTATGAGGAAACGCGAGAAGAGGAGGGCGGCTATGGATATAAGGATAAGCTATTACTGGTAGTGCTAATATGTTTGTGGAGTCGATGAGTTAGGGATATTGCGAAGAGGCAACTCGGGGTTACTATGAGTAGCTCGGAGGGTTTTTATTGCTAGTTAGGGGTAGAGCGATGGTTTTATAGGATAAAGGGAATTAACGCATATGTATTATGGGAGGAAATCATTTGGGAGGTATATAAGGGCGGCAAATATTGGTTTTAGGTAGGCATAGAGATGGCGAGGTAGATAGAGAAATGGCATAATATGAATTAGGCGCGATTTAAGAAGGCGAGGATCACGCCGGATTTATATTATGCTATTAGTATAAGAGAACGCTATAATAGGCGGGTAGTTCTAGTAGATAATAGATAGGATATAGAGAGGTTAGGGGAGATATAAGGGGGGTAAATAAGTTTAGGGTTAGGGTAATAGATATATAAGAGAAAAGAGAAAAAGAGAATTAGGCAGAATATATATAATATAATAAAAGGATAAAAGGAATAAAACGCCCCCCGAACCCGTAGAACTAGCTCCCGGCAAGGGTATGGTAGCATAAGGGTTAAGGTTAGGGTTAATAGTCGAGGGTTAAGGTTAAGAGTAAGAAGAGAGGGTTAGGGTTAATAGTAAGGAAGGTAATAGAAATAAAACGCCCCCCGAACCCATAGAATTAGCTCCCGGCAGGGGTGCGGCAGCACGAGGGTTAGGGTTAGGGTTAAGTATAAGATTAAGGGTAAGAGTAAATATAGGGTTAAGAATAATAGTAAATATAGGGTTAGGAGTAGGAATAAGGGTAAGGGTTAGGGTTAAGAGCAAATATAAGGCTTTTTAGTTACTAATAGGTATAGAGTAATATAAGGTTAGGGTTAATAGTAAGTATAGGGATAGGGTTAAGAAATAAAAGTAGAAATAATAATAAGTAATATATATATATATAAAGGAAAAGAAAAAAAAAATATAAAAATAGCAAATAAGGTTAATAAGAAAAAAAAAAAAAAAAAAAAAAGAAATTAATAATAAAGATATAATAGAGAAAATAAAGAAAATAGGGTTAATTAATAAGTAAAGAGATAGAATTATTATATTAGAAATACTTAGTATTATTACTAATTATTATATATAAAAAAATAGTAATAAATTTAAAAAAAAGAAAGAATTAAGTAAAATATATTATAGAGAGTAAGGGGATAAGAGCAAAGGTTATAAATTAAAATAAAAGTAAGGTATATAAAAGGAGAGTATTAAAATAATATAAAAGAAAAAAGAAAATAATAAGAAAAAAGCCCCCTAACAGCAATTCAGAAATGAACTCAAGGTAGAGTTCATTTAAAATCCCATATAAACTGAAAACGCGCTATTAAAGACAGGGGGTAGAGTTTATTTAAAAATCGGGGGTAGAGTTCAATTAGGTTCCTATCCGAAAAAATATATAATACCGGTATATATTAATAGGTAAGTCATTAGCGATACCGCATGATTATTGATATAATTATTAGGCCAGGTTTGTGATTATGCGGTTAAGTTGAAGTTTTGAGTAACCCGGATTAATGAGGTTAAAAGCAGGTCATATGTGCCGGGGTTGGCGTAGGTAAGCAAGCATTTCGAGAGTAAGTTCAGGTGGTGGCGTGCTATAACCCGTAAAAGTCAGGGTTATTACATAAGGTTAAGGGGCAGAGGAAGAAAAAGAAAGTAATAAGGTAGAAATATTTAAATTCATAGCGATATCTAGGTTTTAGAGGTTAGCCCGGCATTATTTTTTTTATATAGTTTATTCCGCAGTATAGTTTATTTTATACCTAGCACCGCGATATAATAGCCGAGGCGATAGAGCCATTTATTTATTTGCCCGAGTACCTATTTCCAATATGTAGGGTTTATAAGTATGCATATATAGCCGAGGAAGTATTAAGTTATTTAATAAATTATTACGGAGCTATTATATCGAAGAAGAGGGCGAAACGGATTAGCCGTGCTATCGGGGCGGAACCAGGTATTATACGAGATTAGAAGGAGTTGCGCGAGTGGATGCCGCCCCCGCCGATAATATCCCATATTCCTATCATAGTAGAGCCAAAAGAAGATAGGTTAGTATGCTAGAGTTGCCCGTATATGGTTCGAGAGGAGCGCCGGATTAAGAAGTATTACCGGGAATAGCATTAATAGATTAATCTACGGAAACGCGGCCGATATAATAAGGGGACGATAGACCAGGAGCAAGCCATTCCATGGAGGATAGGCGTTCGTTATTAACGGTTTTTCCCATCGCGTGTAGCTAGCGGTTAGTTCGAGGTCGAGCGTGATAGGGGGGGTAACTAGATTGACCGGTAAGAAGCCAATAAATCCGAGGGGAGGGCCGCGTTTTTAAACCGTATTTAATAGGAGGACGAGGCGAATTTCGAGAGCGAGGCTAAGGCGAGGGTCTAGGACGCTAACGATAAGTGGGAGGCCGAGATATGGTTGAGCCGATGCGGTTGGGCGCGCTATTTAGATGGCATTAAGCGTGACTAGTTATGGGCGGTATTGTAGCCGATCGGCGATAACGAGCCGGTGTTGTAGCGGATGTGGGAGATATTTGAGCGCGTATTAGACGAGGTATATGCCGCCGCTAGCTAGTATTATCCCGGCACGGCCGAGTTATTTGAGATTAAGCGCAAGGAGGCATATATTATGATAGATAAGCTATTCTAAGGAATAATGGAGCTAGATATATGGGAGAGGTATAAGGCGTAGTGGAAAATATTAATATTAATTTGGAAGCGGTTAGAGTCATAGAGGGATTAAACTAAGGATGATATGAGCGATAGTAGCGATAGTAGTAGTAGCGATAACGATATTAGCGAGGATATTAGTAATGAAGGTAGTTCGGTACTAGGTCCGCGGCTACCGTATCGTATGATAATCCGATAGGAGGAATTATGGAAGATATTTAATAAGGGCGTCACATAGGTTATCACCGGAGCCGATAGGACTGGCCGGTATACGCTAGAGCGGTTATAGCGTAGTTATTTAGACGCGGTCGTATAGTTTTTAGATCACCCGTTTAAGAATAGCAATTATTACGAGAGCATTATTATTAGCGCGTTAGCCGTCATAGGTATAGACCGGGAAAGCGGTGGGTGGGTATTAGTGACGAATTATATGCCGATATATTCTGCCGTTATTAAAGTGGCGCGTTATTTAGTGTTATATTAGTCTATATTAGAGCGCCACGGGCAGAAGATGTAGTTGTAGTAGTATATGAGCGCCCGAGAGGCCGAGGAGTAGGCCGAAGGGTTATTCCGGATTGTGCGGCGTAAGGTTCGGCGGTTTATGACGCGGGTTCCGGAGGGTAAGGATATTAATCTAACCCCGATAAATTAGATTATTAATACGCGGATATATGGGATAAGGATCTAGTTTATGATACCGGGTAGCGAGATAATTGATTAGCGGGGTGATAAGATCATTTACGGGTAAGTCCGGTTAGGGATAGGAGAGTTATCTGATATATTATATAGTTTAGTGATAGAGGCACGGCGGATATTAGTGCGGTTAGCGATAGGTAAGGTCGAGGTTAAGGAGGGGGGACAGAAGGAGAAGAGAAAGAGAGAGATATTAAAGAAGGAGACGTAAGTGCGGGATATGGATGAGGATGAAGTGATATTACCGTGGATATCGTGGTCGTAGATCGAGGATCGATATGGCGAGAGCGCATTAGAGTATTTATTTATGCGGGACGAGGATAATTAAGTATGGATTAAGGCTAGGGAGGGTTAGGTTAGGTAATAGATCGTAGCATCGCCGGCGCGGTTCGAGGCATAGATAGCGGAGCCATTGGATAAGCAGTGCCTATATAAGGAGAAGGCGGTGCGGGCATACGGGCGGGCAATGGAGTAGTTCCGGGAGTAGATATTTGTGTTGATGTATATATTAGGGGGCTAACTAGCGAGGGCGACCGAGATTTTGGGGTTGCGGATGTAGAACATGGCTAACGGCGGGGTTAGGAATATATTTATATATGAAGGGATGGTATATTTCGTGATAATATACTATAAGGGATTCCGTAAGACGGGAAATACTAAGATTATCTACTGGTATTTGCCGCGCGAGGTAGGGGAGTTATTGGTATGGTATATGTGGTTGGTTTTGCCGTTTTGGCAGGCCGTGTAAGGTAGGATGAAGTAGAAGTGGCGGCGGAGCGTATTTTTTTGGGCCGATGAAGTGGTTAGCGAGCATAGAGGCAAGGAAGGAAAAGGCGGGTTTAGTAAGGTAAGGGCGGATAAGGCCGAGAATGAGTCCTAGGAGAGGGAGGAGGAGACGGCGTTTATGGAATGGTTCCGGGAGAGGAAGTAGATAAGCGACCGGGCGCGGCGGGCGTTATAGCGGTATAGCGCGTAGTTTTCCGGACAAAGATTAAATATCAGCGCGTGGCGGTAAATCGCGATCGGTATTAGTAACCGTTATTTTAATAAGGTATTTAGAATAGATAAGGATAAGGAGGAGGAGGAGGAGGAGGATAGGGATGGCAATTTGGTGGATAGCATTCACGATTTATAGGCCGGGCATAGGTTATATATCGCTGGGTTGATATACGCATAGTTATTTAGGCAGGGCGAGTTAGGGACGATGCGCAGCCGTGAGTAGTTCCGCAAGGTTAGCATATAGTAGTACCGGTTTTTTAGGTTCGGGGCCGAGGACTAGATAGAACGATTAGGGAGTAAGCGGGCCCGGGCCGGATTTAATGACGAATAAGAGGAGATACGGCGGAGGCGGTTCGGCCGATTGCACCGGATCGACATAAGGGGGCAATTAAAGCAGATAATGGGACCGGCGGCCGAGTTTAGGGGATTATAGGAGCCGGTAATCTAGGCGGTGGCACGCGGGGAGTGGCCGATCGTGTAGGTGACGCCGACGAGAGGCGGCAAGAGTTTAATGTTTATGTTGCTGGCATATTACACGCCGGACGGGGTAATGGTAGTAGTGACGCCGTTAGTTACGTTGTAGGATAATATGGCGGGATGGTATGCAAAGATAGGGATCGATGCATACATATGGAAGAGCCGGGGGGTATAGCGAGCGGCGTCGTTGGTATTCGTTACGCTAGAGTCAGCGGTTAGCAAGGGGTTCCGGGCATTTATCGAGCGTATATATAGGCAGTAAAAGTTAGACCGGGTAGTGGTAGATAAGTACTATATGGTTTTAGGTTATAGTAAGACATTCCGGCCGCAGATAGGGCGGTTAGGTGAGACGTTATAGGATTTCGGGGTGCTAGTGGTGTATTTGATAGCGACGTTAAAGCCGATATAGGAGAGGGCATTTTTTAAAGAGTTGCGGTTTATAGCGGGATGGGTATGGATGTTTCGCGAGCCGATAACGCGGCTAAATATATAATATAGCGTCAATATAGTCGAGGACGAGGATAGAAGCAATAGCGGGCAGGCAGTAGCAAATACGGGTCGGAAGAGGACAAAGGCGGCGGATAGTAGGGTTAGGGTTAGGGTTAATCGGGAGGGCGAGGAGGGAGGGGAGGAGGACGATGTAGTAGTCGATCGAGTATGCGATATTATGCGGATATAGACGGCCGAACACGAGGAGGGCAAGGTAATCATATACGGCGGCATAATTAAGAGGGTGCAGGGAATTACCGGCAGATTGGGATATATGGCATATTAGCGAGGGGTTAGTAACGCGGCCGAGAAGGCGCGGCGGGTTAGAGAGTGGATAAGTAGCACGGGGGGTGAAGCGGGATAGATAGCGGCGACGAATGTATTGGGGATAGGGATAGATAATCTGAATGTCTGGTTGGTAGTCCACGCGGGGATTCCGCGGGCGTTGGTTAGTTTAGTGTAGGAGAGCGGGCGAGGGGGGCGAGATGGGCGGAAGAGCGAGTCGGTAGTAGTTATCCGGCGGTCATAGTTGATATAGTAGACCGAAGTAGGGTCGGGGTAAGAGCAGGCAGGATAATAGGATAAGTAGGCGTGGGATAAGGATATAATCGAGTTTGCCGGCGGTAAGTATTATCGGCGAGAAGTATTAGATCGAGAGATAGATAGTAATATCGATTGATTTAGGTGTATGGAAGGGGAGGAGATATGCGATATATATCAGGGGCGGCAGGCCGGTGGGGGAAAACCGGGGTTAGTAGAGAGGGATAATGATATATCAAGGGACAGGGGAGAAGTAGAGGAGGAAGAGGAGGCAATAAAGGCCGCAGTAGAGGCGGATTATTAGGGGAGTCAGCGGTTAATACGATAGGTCGAAGTAGAGCGGATATTATAGGTCATAGAGGAGGCCGGGGAGGTAGGCATATTTGAGGATATATTGTCGGAGTGGGTAGGATATTATGGCGTATATAGGGTAGAGGGTTTATCTGATGTATATCACGATATGGCGGTATATCCGGAAAGGGGAATAGGGAGGTAGGAGAGGATAAAGGTAGGGGTGGAGGTGATGGAGGAGGAGATGATAATAAAGAAGCGATTAGCGGCATATTCGGCATGTTTCGAATGTGGGTTACCGTAAGCGATATGCGCGTAGTGGGAGGTAGCGAGCGACGACGGGAGGTTATTTAGGAGGGTAAGAGGAAAGAGATATTAGTATAAAGGGGTATTAATTCGGATAGTGGTTATATAGATTATATGGGATAATGGATAGTGGTTAGGGTAGGTAGGGTAGATAATAGGGGAGAGGATAGAGAGGTTAGATGATAAGTAGATAGATAGGATATATAGGTGGTTGGGGGAGTTAATCGAATGGGGTAGAAAGGTAGGTAGAGGGATATAGGCGAGTCGGTTATATTAGGTAGTTACGCGGTTAGAGAGGTAGTGGGCAGAGGAAGGGAGATAATAGGGTAAAGATAATAGAGTATTATTTATTAATATAGTATTTATATATTATGAATAGCAATAAGCCTAGATGCTATTAGCGAGTAGGTTATTAGAGAAGTAGAGGAAGTATAGTTATATACTATTATTTATATAATATAAATAGTAAAAATGCAAGTAAATAAGCAAGGCTATCCAAAGAGGAGGCCAAGTGCATTATTTATATTATATGAATAGCAAGAGTTATCGTGTTTATTATAATATAGCCGCATAGTTACTATAGGTCGACGTAAGAGTAAGGACCAAATGCGGCCATAGAGAGTTAAGTCTAGGGATAAGATGCACGATTAATCGTATGATAGTTACGCAAGAGAGTTAAAGTAGTATAGTTATAGGCGTTAATTTATATTTAATAATTAGTCCATAGCTATAAGACTAGTAACTATCTAGTGATTATTGCGTTATATCTAGTTGCCGTGGGTAATAGGGTTAATAAAGAAGCCGATATTAAAAGGCCCGGCGGCAGGGGTAAAATTAATATTAAAGAGGATAATAGCGGTAAAGCGCGGAAAGTTAAGGCAGAGGCATAGCGTAATAGTGCTATTGCCGTAGGTGATAGACGGCGAGGGCAGGGGGGCCAGTGGGCAGAAAATAGGGCATTTTGGCCGATATTTCCAGTAGGTATTAGCACGGAGAGCAATAAGTAGGATAGAGGTAAAATACCGAGTTTTAAGAGTAAGGTCATTTAAATAGAGGGGCGACGATCGAGAGGTTTATAGTTAAGATATCGAGAAATCGAGCGTAGGTAATGGTTTCGGTTAGTAGTAGTTCGGTCGAGTAGTAGATAGAGAAAGGAAGAATTGAGGGGAGAGTTAAAGAGAGGGGAGGGGGGTTTATAGGTAATATATAACTAGAGAGGTATGCGACTAAGAGATATACGACGCATGCGATAGATGCGACTAAGGGATATTCGAGGAGGAGGTAAGGTAAGTGAGATAATAATAAGAGGGGAGATAAGTAAAGAAAAGAAGGTAAGGAGGGGAAGTATAGTAAAGGGAAGAAATAAGGCGAGCAAGGTGTGAGGTAGGAGAAGAAGAGTAATGCGATATTTATAGCAAGCGGGCATTAAGGATAAAGACATAGGCATAGGTGAAGGGATAGATTATGGGCCGACGGAGAAGGTAAATATAAAGAGGAGATAGCGAGGGCGGCCGAGATAGAGGCGAATTATAAGAGAGGCAGGAGGTTGATCCGGCAGAGAGAGACAGGGCGAGAGTTAAATATAATAAAGGAGGCGTAAGATGCGGCGGATTTAGAGGCAGAGTTAGACGAGTAAAGTAGGTATTGCATTATATATAAGGAGGGAGGGTATAATAACGAGGAGGATGTTAAGTAGGGAATAGATATATGTGCGAAGAAAGGGTCGGGGATATAGTAATTATTCGCGGAGAAAGGCAGTAAGGTTAGAGAAGGAATATTTAAGAAGAAGAGGTTTATGAGTTAAGCCGCGGAGCGATAAGGCATAAGGGGTCGAGGTATAAAAGTAAGTTTTAGTGGGTTATAGTCGCATTAGATTTGTGATATTAGTATGATTAAGCGAGTAAGTAAGGTTAAGAGGGAAAATAATATAGCATATAACGAATTAAGGCATAGGTTAAGAGATATAATAGGGTTGAGTAAAGGGAGTAAAGTAAAGAGAGATATATATAGGCATAGAAGAAAAATATATTAGTAGGTGAGGTAGAGGTTAATGGTTATATAGGATAGGTGTCGATCATAGGTGCAATAGGTTAGATGGAAAATATGGTGTGAGTTATAGAGGGTAAGCATTATAATTTTGAGGATAGATAGATATAATATAAGGAAGGCATTAGTAGAGTAGTAGCGATATGATAATAGTAGATGGATTGTGTGTAGATGCATGGGTTAAGGGTTAGGCAGGGTTTAGAGCGGGGTTATATATAAGGTAATTAAGTAATTAAGGAGATACGAGGTAATTAAGTTATTATAAAGAGACGAGGTAATTAAGTTATTATATAAAGACGAGGTAATTAAGTTATTAAGATAGTGCACGGTAAGTATATTATTAGGGAGAGGCGGTGTAATTAAGTAATATAATTAAGTAATTAGGTAGATGGAAGTAATCGAGGAAATATAGCAAGATAGGGTTAATAAGTAATTAAGTAGATTAAAAGATAAGGAGTAGTAGAGTAGTTATATAGTAAGAGATATAAAGGAGGAATAAGGGTCAGAGATTAGGGTTAGGGGTAGGAGCGAATATTAAGGTTAGGGTTAGCGGTATTTTTAAGGGTTAGGGTTAGAAGCGTTAGGTTAGAAGCATTAGGGTTAAGGTTATGTTTTTAGGGTTAGAGAAGAGAGTAGTTTTTAGAGGTAAGTAAGGAGTAAGTTGGGTTAAGATAGGGGTTAGGGGATAGAGTGGTAAGGGGTTTAAGATAGACGATATAGAGTAAATAAATAGTAAGTAGATATTAGAGTGTTAGGAGTTGTGGGTTAGTAGGGGAGTAGGTGTGAGGTTTGAATGTTATTTTGAGTTGGGTTTAATATAGTGAAGCAGGGGAAAAATAGTAGGGAGAGGAGAGGGGAAGGTTTAGTTAGAGTGAGAAGTAGAATAAAAGGAGAGCGTTAGAGTGGGGCGAGGAAGGAGCAAATAGTTTAGGTATAGGGATATATATATATATAGTGAAGGTTAGTAAAGTAGAGTTTTAAGTAGTTTATATAGGGTTGTAAGAGGGTTAGTAAAGAGAAGGGTTTTCGTTAATAAAGGGTAGGGAAACGATAGAGGGTGAAGAGGTATGGGAAAAAGAAAGAGAGAAAGGAAAAATCGAAAGGTTAGATAAGGTAAGAGGGAGTATAAGAGGGTTAGAAACGGAGTGATTAAGAAAGGGTTAAGTAGTGAGTTAGGTATCCGGAAGGCGAGGGCAGTATTAAGGTAGACATAGTTAAGTATTAGGTTCGGTTAAGGGTTAGAGAGGCAAGTAGAGAAGGGGAGGGTTAGAAGGATAGTAAGATAAGGGATTATATGAAGGAGAAAAAGGTTGGCAGGTATAGGGTAGGAAAGTAGGCAGGGTGGGGTTATTTCATAGCGAGTTATTAGTAGTTAATTATTAATGCAGGGTTAAGAGCGGGGAAGAAAAAGAGAAAGTAAGAATAGTTAGGGAGTAAAGTAAAAGATATAAATATAAGGAGTTTAAGATTAATATAGTTTATTTTATAGTTTTAAAGTAGAAGAGGAGGAGAATTAAAAAGAAAGGTAAGCGTTTATTATAAGGAGTTTAGTAGAGTTAGTAGATAATTTAGGTAGGTTTAGGCATAGGAGAGCATAGGAGTAGAAGGATAAGAGGAGGGGGGGTAATATAGAGGTTAGCGAAAGGTAAAAAAGTATTATTTATAGAGTTAAAATATAAAGTTAGTAGGTAAAGTAATATAATTAGGAGTTTTTAGTATTTTATATAAGATTATAAGAGAGGGAAATAAAGTTTAAGTTAAAGGAAAAGGAAATTAGGGTAAGAGATAAGATAAAAGAAGCAAGGAGAGAAATAATAAGTAAAAAGAAGTATAGATAAGTCAAAGCAGTTTATAGGCATTTTATAGTCGCATTAGGTTAAGATAGGAAGTATAGTTATTAAGATAGTTAAAAGAGTAGATAGAAGTAAAAGGGAAAAGATTATATAAATGGAGTTAGAAGGTATTAGGAAAGGTAAGAGGAGATATTTATATATTAAATAAGATATAGGAATAAAATAGGAGGGTAAGTATATTAGGGAAGATTTAAATTAAAAAAGGAGTTAAAAGAGATAAAAGAAGAAAAAGAATATAAAAGGAGGTTAATAAATCGTAAAAGGGTAAGTAGTAATTAATATAAGGAGAATAAGGTTTAAAAAGAATATAAAAGTAAATAGGTATAAAAGGTAGGAGTAATAAAGAGTAAAAATAAAATAAAATAAAAAGGTAAGAGGATAAGTATTAAAGAAAGAAATAATAAAAAAAGGTTATAAGAGGGTTAATAAAATTAAAGAGTTTAAAATAATATAAAAAGTATAAAAAGAATTAAAAAGAATTAAAATAATAATATAAAGGATAATATTAAAAATAAGAAGAAAGGTAAAATATAAGGTAAAAGAAGTAATAAAGAGGTAATTAGGTAAAAGGCATAAATATAAAAGCAGGGTTAGGGTTAAAGAATTAAAAAAAAAAAAGGTATAAGAAAGGTAATAATTAAATATTAGGTATTATATTTAAAGTAATTTTTTAAGGTAAGGAATAGAAAGGTTTAAAATTAAATAAAGAAAAAAAGATAAAAAGGAAAAAAAAATAATTATAAGTAGTATTAGAGAGGAGGGTAAATAATAAAGGTAAAGTAATTAGGTTAAGTATTAAGGTAAGAAGTATATAAGGGTAATGAAATAAAAGGTTAAGTTAAGAGTTAGGGTTAATTATAAAGGTTATAATAATAAAAGGATAATAAGTTAAGCGAGTTTTATATAAAATTAGTTTTTATATTATTAATTAATTATATAAATATATATATTTAAAAAAAGGAAAAAAGGAAAAGTAAATTAATTTAGGGTTAGTTTATTTAAGAGAGTAAAGATATAAGTAAGAGTTAGAGAGGGTAAAGAGTATATATAGGGTAAGGGGATAAAGTAGAATAAGGGATTAGTTTTATAAGCGAAAGTATAATTAAGTATAATTAAAATAAGTTTTATAAGTAAGATAAGAAGAGTAAAAAGTAATTAGGGCATAAAAAAGAATAGTAAGAGGGGTTAGAAAAGGGTTAATAATTATAGAAAGGAGTTAAAGAAGTTTAATAAGGAGAAAGAAAAGTTAGGTAATAAAATAGAGAGTAAAGAAAGAAAGTAATAGGGAGAAAGCGGGGAATAAAAGGAGAGTAGTAGGTATAAAGGTTAGGAGTAGTTATAAGTATAAAGGAAAGGTAAGGTTAAGTTAAGATAAGGGTAAGAGAGGGTAGAGAAGAGGAAAAGAGGAGTAGAGTTATTAAAGAGGTAAGGGTTTTAGGTGGTATAAGAGGGAGAGAGTTTAGAGGAGTAAGGGGAGGGAGGAAAAAAGGTTAAGGTAGGTATTTAATAAGGGAGGAGTAATAAAAGAAAAAAGAGTTTAATAAAGTTTAAAGTAGAGAAAAAGAAAGAAAAGTATATTAAAGTATAGTTAGGTTAGTATTAAGGGTAAGGTAATAGTTAAGTTAAGGGTTAGGGTTAAGTGGTTAAGTTAAGGGTTAGGGTTAAGTAGTTATAGTAAAGGTTAGGGTTAAGTAATTGTGGTAAAGGTTAGGGTTAAGTGGTTAGGGTTAGAACAGAGTAACTATTAACTATCTAAGCTATTTTGCCCTAGGGGTTTCTTCTAGCTAAGATATAGCTTATAGATAAAAGAGGGGAGATTTTTCTAAGAAATAATAAAAGAAAAAGCATAAGAGATATAACTAGGAAAGAGGTATAGCTAAGAGAGAGATATAGCTAGGAAAAAGAGATATAACTAAAAGAGAGAGGTATAGCTAGGAAATAGAGATATAACTAAAAGAGAGAGGTATAGCTAGGAAATAGAGATATAACTAAAAGAGAGAGGTATAGCTAATAAGAAAAAGGCAAAGAGATAAGAGATAAGAGATAAAAGGTAAAGGATAAAGAAAAGCCTTAAGAAGCCCTAGGGGTATTCCAGATCGACCTAGCTAGGTTACTAGGGGTATCTCGGGCTATAGAAGCCGCAGAGGTCGCCCTAGTCCTCATCAGGGCAAGGCTAATAGAGGAATCTAGCTGGTTAGCCGCAAGGGGGCCAATAAGGTCCTGGAGCTTCTGATAGGTCTTAGCTGTCTCTAGGTCCATAAGGCCGCCTGCTGAGATAATAAGAGGCTGAAAAAAGGCCCCGAGAGACCTATATTTTCTGCGTTTTTCTTCGGCAGCCTCTCTTAAGGTGCTATAAGGGTCTTCTTTAGCAGAATCCTTTGAAATAGCTACGATTTGAATATCATAGTAATAGCGGCTATTTCCTAGGTTAACTACAAAGTCGGCCCTTAGGCTACCTTCTGGGTGGACTAGGGGTTCTTTTTCGACCTCTAGGGTAGGCTGGCTACTTAGGGCTCTCACAAAGGCCCTAGTTATAGCGTCATGCCTTGCAATCCACCTTCTATTAGCACCCTTGCAGGTATCCTGATGGCCTAAGGCAGCTATAGCTCCACAAGAGCTACAGGGTAAGCTGATAGGCTTGATTGGGTAGAAAAGCCGGCTTCGGAGGGCTTCAGTGACCTCAGAGTCTGTAAAAGATAGGGCTTTTTGGGTAGGTAAGACTCCGAGCCACTTACGGCCGAGATAGCTAGCATTTTCTAGCCTAGCATGCCTATAGCTAGCGGGGAGGTCCTCTAAGAAGCCTGCTAGCCTAGCCTTATTAGCTTCCTTTAGCACCTGTTGGGCTGTTTTCCCTAGTCTAGGCTGGCCTTGGTTAGGCTGGCTTTGGTCTAGGGTAGGCTGGGCTAGGGGCTTCCGGATGAGGCCTAGGGTAGGCTGCGAGGCCTCCCTAGCTGCTAGGAATAGCTCGTGGGCTAGGTCCTTGTGTAAGGGTATTCCTAGGCCTCCCTCTCTGACTGGAAGGGCTATAAGGCTTGAATTAGGCTCTTTAGGGCTCTCACTAGGGCTTCTAGCCACTAGGGCTATAATAGCCTCTCTTATAAGGGTATCAGCCTCTTCCCAAAGGTCTTCTAGCCCGGTTGGGTCTAGCTGCCTCTGGAGGTGCCTTAGAAGAAGCTGGATACTGCCTCTAAGAAGAAGCAAAGAGTGCTGCTTTGGAAGGTCTTGCAGGGCCTCTAGGGCTTCCTGTAGGGTAGCTAGCTTTTCTTGCAAGAAGGTTCTTTTAGGCCGGATAGGGCCGATATAAGTACCTAAGGCTTTTAAGCCTTCTAGCTTAAGGTCCTCTATAGCCTTTTCCTTGCTTTTAGCTAGGTTAAGGCTAAAAGGGGAGCCTTTTAAGACCTCCTTAGCTGCCTCTAAGGTGCCTTGCGGAGCCTTATTAAGTATATAGAGGTCATCTAGGTAAGCTACTAAGGTTGCCCTAGGTAGCTTCCTAGCTAGGGCCTCTAGGGTAGGTCGAAAGGCAAGGGAAAAAAGAAGAGGTCCGAGAGGGTCACCTTGCCTTACGCCCTTGGCCGAGGCTATAGCTGACCCATCTTCCATAACTAAGATAGAAGGGTCATTATAGGCCCAAGCTGCTGCCTTATAGAAGGTAGGGGCAAAAGTAGCTACAGAAGCAGCTATAGAAGCCCTATCTACTGAGTTAAAGGCATTAGCAAGGTCTATAGAGGCTAGCTGCTGGAAATTAGCCTCATTTGAGCCTATAATAGCCTCATAGAGGAGGAAAATAGCGGGTTCAACCCCGCCTGGGCTATTCACGCCTAGCTGGAAGGGTAAGAGCATATTCGGCCGATAGGAGGTCATTAGGATCGCCTTCATAGCTACCCTATAGATAAGATCTCCTATAGCTATAGGTCTAACCCCTCCATCGGGCTTTTCAAGCCCTATAAGGCGGCTAGCGCATAATAGGTGGGCTCCAGGGGCCGTGCCTTGGCGAATCATATCAGCTAGCAGCCTTAGGAAAGCTATCACAGGGGAATCTTTCCTAGTTACTAGGTCTAGAAGAGGCCTAGTCCAGCCACTAAGGCCCGGGGCCTTTTCCTTGCCTATAGAGGCTATAGCTGCTATAATAGTCTCTGACGTGATTGGTTGGCCGGCCCTTGGGCGGGTCTTGCCTTGGAAGGGGTCTTTTGATCCAATAGGGTGCTTTTCTAGCAGCCTAGCCCTATTTTCTACTGAATTAGGTGCTATAGGGGTCGGATCAATAAGAGCCCTAGCAGCCCGGCCTAGGTAGCCTCTCTCTAGTAGCTTAGCTGCCCTTTGGGCCGGGCTAGGAGCTATAGAGGGTCTAGCTGCCTTGGGGGGCTCAGGGGGCTGCTGGAGGGACTCTAGGCTCTCTAGGGTAGGTAGGTTAGAAGGGAAAGACCTAAGAAGGGTAGCTAGGCCTCCTTTTTGTAAACCTAACCCTAGTAGCCTAGGCAAGATAAGGAAATATAAGAGGGCCTTTTCAGTAGGCCTCTTTAGAAAGGCAGCTGCAGCTTTATGGGCTGTAGCTGTGAAAATAGCAGCCTGCCTTGCATGTAGCCTTTTTTCCGGTATAGGGATCCTTGCAAAGGCTAATAGCTTCTGCATAGAAGCCTTGGCTAGGATTGGGGCTATAGCTTGGTTGTGTAGCTGCTCTAGGGTAGGCCCCTCTAGGGTAGGCTCCTTGGGCTCGGGCTCTAGGGTAAGCTCCCTAGGCTCGGGCTCTAAGGTAAGCTCCCTAGGCTCGGGCTCTAAGGTAAGCTCCCTGGGCTCCCTAGGCTCCCTAGTCTCTAGCTCTAGGGTAGGCTCCTCTAGGGGCCCTAGAGGCTCTAGGGTATATTCTTCTAGAGGCTCTAGGGTAGGTCCCTGACTAGAGGGCCTGTGGCTAGGCGTGCTAGGGCAAGAGGAGCTAGAGCTAAGGGACCTAGGGCTAGAGGGTCTTCCCCTTTCCTCATAGCTAGAAAAAGACCTATAGCTTTCCCTTGAGGCCGGTCGGTCTAGGGTAGGCTCCTCTAGGGTAGAGTTAGGCTGTAGCTGCCTTTGCCGCCTAGTAGGTCTTTGTAGCTGTGGAGAAGGGGTCCTTGCTAGTCTCTTTCTTCCTATAAGGCCTCTATAGCTAACTAAGCCCGGGCTAGCCTGATTAGGACTAGTGGGGCTAAGGGAAGAAGCTAAAGAGGCCCTAGAGGTATTAGTGGCCCTAGTAGCTATATAGGTCCTTGGCCTAGGTAAGGTAGAAATATGGGCTTTACCTTCTATGCCGTGGATCTTAGCACTATGGGTCTTGATGCCGTGACTTCCGCGGCAGGCTGTGCCGCAATAAGGGCAGCTGACTAAGCCAAGGGGCTGTAGCTGTTGGTTGGTATAGGCCTCGGCCGGGTGTTTTTTGCGTATATGCTCTAGGGTATCTCTATAGCTGCCTTGGCAGGTAGGGCATACCTGCGAGGGCATTTTACTATAGGGTAGCTAGAGGTATAGGGTAGGTATAGGGTAGCCGAGGTATAGGGTAGGTATAAGGTAACTAGAGGTATAAGGTAGCTATAAGAAAGAAGATAATAAAGAGAAAATAGCTATAAGGTAGCTAAGATAAGGCTTAGAAACTAAGCATAAGGGTAAGAGTTAAGGTTATAAGAAGCTTAGAGAATAAGGTCTTTAGAGATACTTATATAACCCTAGGGTTATTCTAGAAGCTTCTACCTTAACCTAAGTCTAACCCTAAGCCTAACCCAAAGCCTGACCCTAACCCTGACCCAATGTGTGACCCTAACCCCTATAGAAGGCTCTAGAATCTCTATAGAAGCCCGAAGGGCTTCTATCTATAGCTGACCCAAAGCCTGACCCTAACCCTGACCCAATGCCTGACCCTAACCATGACCCTAACCTCTATAGAAGACCTTAGAATCTCTATAGAAGCCCGAAGGGCTTCTATCTATAGCTGACCCAATGCCTGACCCTAACCCTGACCCAATGCCTGACCCTAACCATGACCCTAACCTCTATAGAAGACCTTAGAATCTCTATAGAAGCCCGAAGGGCTTCTATCTATAGCTGACCCAATGCCTGACCCTAACCCTGACCCAATGCCTGACCCTAACCATGACCCTAACCTCTATAGAAGACCTTAGAATCTCTATAGAAGCCCGAAGGGCTTCTATCTATAGCTGACCCAATGCCTGACCCTAACCTCTAGAACCTCTAACGGAACCTCTAAAGGAACCTCTAGGGGGATAGGGTGAGGGATAGGGTGAAGGATAGGGTGAGGCATCGGGTCCGGGTTAGGGTTAGGGTTAGGGTTAGGGTTAGGGTTAGGGTTAGGGTTAGGGTTAGGGTTAGGGTTAGGGTTAGGGTTAGGGTTAGGGTTAGGGTTAGGGTTAGGGTTAGGGTTAGGGTTAGGGTTAGGGTTAGGGTTAGGGTTAGGGTT